>NC_064471.1:3296030-3458597 GCF_023343835.1 Lagopus muta
GAGATGGTTGCCTGAAACAACAGCCCATCTTGCTAGGGGACACAATCCCCTCCAGCGATGGCAGGTCGATTACATCGGGCCCCTTCCTCGCTCCGAAGGGGCAAGATACGCCCTGACCTGTGTCGACACTGCAAGTGGGCTGCTGCAGGCCTATCCAGTACCGAAAGCAAACCAGGCATATACCATCAAGGCACTCACTAAACTGATGTCTGCCTACGGGACACCTCAAGTCATCGAGAGCGACCAAGGGACTCATTTTACTGGTGCAACGATACAGCGCTGGGCAGAAGAAAATAACATCAAATGCTGATTCCACCTGCCATATAATCCAACGGGGGCAGCTCTCATCGAATGTTATAACGGTATTCTTAAGGCTGCCCTGAAGACAGACTCCCAGTCCCTGCAGGGGTGGACGAAAAGACTGTATGAAACCCTGCGGGACCTGAATGAAAGACCTCGAGACGGCAGACCCAGTGCCCTGAGAATGTTGCAGACGACATGGGCCACCCCGCTTAGGATCCAAATTACGGGCACTGATCATCAGGTAAGACCCTAGTTTGGTAACGAAAATGATCTTCTGCTCCCTGCCCCTGAGTATTTAGAGCTGGGTACCCATAAAATAAAATGGCCCTGGAAGGTGCAGGTAGGACCCAAGTGGTGTGGCCTACTTGCACCTTGGGGGACACTATTGGAGGTGGGAGGCTCAGTAGTCCCTCCAGTAATAGGTACATGGCCTACTGATATTGTGGTCAACACTCCGATCTTTATTGCTAAAGGGTCCCCCATCATGTTACTGTGGCAGATCAGGACACCACCTTTGGTGCCTGATATCATTATGCAGCCGCAGATATCCAGCCAGAAGGTGTGGTACAGGCGGCCAGGACGTGCCCCAGTACAGGAGGAAGTGTTTACCCAGGATAGAAATGAGGCCTGTATCTTGCCCTTGAGAGCAGACCTTCCCCTCCTGGTACCTGTAAAACATCTGTATTACTCCCCGTGTGACTGTGAGCCTTCAGGACCAGTGGAAGGAACAAAATGCCATCAAGTGTTCCAGTGTTGCTGTCAGATCATGTGCAACATGTGGTGATGGTCTACATGGGACTGATGGAACATAGAACGGACCTGCACCTCAGGACCTCATGCCTCCAGTTACATCTTCGAGCACTGGCCCATAGAAGAATATGGACATCCACTGATCATCGCTCGTCTTGAATTGTACCAACACGTCGCGATAAAATTGTGTAAGCATCGCGATATACCGGATCTCTGTATTAGGGAAAGCTTATCCTTTTGTTAACCTGATCATTGGTTCACGCTGTGAAGGGGTGGAGTGTATGGGAACTGCTGAGTCATAGCCTGAACCTCTGATTGATCACCTGAGGCAAGCCATGAGTCAGCCAGAGGTGCACAGGTGAAGGCAATTCCTTCTATACCTATTTAAGAGCTGGCTACCAGTGGAGATGGATCTCTTCTGGAGATCCTCTTTTGTGGTGCTTTTTGTGGGTGATCTTAGAATACGGGTAAGTTCTCCATTTATTTTCTTTTGTTTTCTTAGTCTGCTTTGCTTAACTCTCTTGTTCTTTTTGTGCTTATAATATCTTAATATCCATTGATTGTACAATCTCTAGCACAATTTTTCCTGACCGTTTAACAGTTAGGAGGAACGTTCCCCCTTGCACCTGTTTGCGCAGCACCGATTTAAATGTACTTGCTTTTATAACTTCTTTGTGGTTGTAGAGTTTGATTCCGCCCATCACCCCCACCCTTCTCTATTTCTTTGCACTCCACCTTCTTTACCCTTCAAGTTCAGTATCAAGTATACATATATCAAATCCACCATACAATGAACAACCGGAAGATGAAATTTGCTCTGTTAACAGATGGATCGTGTTGTATTGTGGGGAAGCATTGCAGATGGAAAGCTGCTGTGTGGAGCCCCACACGACAAGTTGCAGAGGCCACTGACAGAAAAGTAGAATCAAGCCAATTTGTAGAGGTAAAGGCTGTCCAACTGGCCTTAGATGTTGCTGAATGGGAGAGGTGGCTCTATCTTTACACTGACTCGTGGATGGTAGCAAATGCCTTATGGGGGTGGTTACAGCAGTGGGTGCAAAATAACTGGCAAAGAAGGGGTAAACCTATTTGGGCTGCTGAACTGTGGGAAGACATTGCTGCCCGAACAAAGAATATGGTTGTAAAGGTGCGCCATGTAGATGCTCGTGTGCCCAAGAGTCGGGCTACTGAAGAACAGCAAAATAACCATCAGGTAGATCGAGCTGCCAGAATTGAGGTGGCTCAAATAGACTTGGATTGGCAGAACAGGGGTGAATTATTTCTAGCTTGGTGGGCCCGTGAGACCTCGGGCCAACAAGTAAGAGATGCAATATCTAAGTGGGGTAGAGACTGAGGGGTGGACTTAACTATGGATATGGTTGCACAGGTTATTCATGACTGTGAAATGTATGCCATAATTAAACAAGCCAAGAAGATGAAATCTCTCTGTGGGGAAGGGCAATGGCAAAAGTATAAAAGTATAAATACGGGGAGGCATGGCAGGTTGATTATATCACCTTGCCACAATCTCACAGTGGTAAGCATTATGTACTTAGCATGGTGGAGGTGACCGCTGGGTGGCTTGAAACATATGCAGTACCCTATGCTACTGCCCAAAACACCATTTTAGGTCTTGAGAAACAAGTCCTGTGGTGACGTGTCACCACAGAAAGAATTGAGTCAGATAATGGGACTCGTTTCAAAAATTCTCTTGTAAATACTTGGGCCAAAGTCCATGGCATTGAGTAGATTTATTATATTCCCTATTATGCACCAGCCTCTGGTAATATTGAATGATACTGTGTATTGTAAAAAAACTGTGCTGAAAGCAATGGGTGGTGGAACATTTAAGCACTGGGAGAAGCAATTGGCAGAAACCACCTGCGTATCTATCAATCATGATGGTCCTACCCAATCCAGCTTCCCACGTACCATAGAGGGAGATAAAGTCCCTGTAGTACATGTAAAGAGCATGTTCGGAAGAGCAGTTTGCGTCTTTCCAGCTTCTGGAAAGGGCAAACCTCTTTGTGGTCCTTTTTTTGTATGTATATAGACATGTATGTGTAATGCATTTTAGTCATTGTTTGTTTGTATACATATATATATTCTAAGCAAGATGTAGTAATGTAGAATAGGGGGTGGAGTGTAATGGTTTTGTATTTTTTTTGGTTTTCTGTATTCTATATCATAATATCATGTACTGCACTGGGAGTTGAAGCGTTAATACTCCAATTCCAGATACCTGTCCCTGTATGTCACAGAAGTTGTGGGATCTGGCCCTTCCTGGTCTCTTCCCAGTCTCTTACTGCCTGCCAGTGGGTGTTGGAAGATGCTTTCCTAGCCATTCCAAGCTTTTCAGATTTGGCTCTGTCTCAGGAACTCTCTCCTACTTTATTTATTATTCTCAATTTCAATTGGATTGTATTGTATTGTGTTATCTCGCATTCCGATATCACAGTTAGTAAAATAAGTTCTTCCTCCATAGATCATTGCTCCTGTTTTTCTTTCCTTCCTTGATCCCATTTCTCATCACCCTATCCCTTTTCCTTCTCATTTTGTGGGGCCAAGGGGGGAGGGGGGTGGCAGGGGCCTACTGCCCCCCAGTCACGGGCATAGATTTATCTAGTTAACTCCATGACAGTGTCTCAACAAAAAGTATTTGTCTAATACCAGATATCTAATTTCTCTGTAGGTATTATTTGTGTTGCGGTTTGGTTAATAAATGTTGAACAATCAACATCACAAAATTTGCACTTTTAACTAGCATTATGGAACAAGAAGCAGATCTATTAGAAAAACAAACAAACAAAACAGGCTTAAGGGCTACTTGATTGAAACAACTGATTTATACAGTGGTAATCTGCTAAAGAAGGCTAATAAAAAGCTTGCACATCTTCACATTCTCACTAACATCCCTCTCAATCCAGTTCATTTTAATCTCAAGGAACAAAGACAGTGATTTGATATTGCTGAAATTCAAAATACATACATGTGATCTGTTGACACCTGATTGAGACTGTGGACAAGCTGTGAAACCAGATTTTCATCCCTGCAAGCCAGAAGGCAGTTCACCTCTTCAGCTATCCGTCCATTGAAGAGCAGGCTTTTTGTTGTTGTAGCAGGTAAAGGTGATGGAAGAGGCAGCTGGTTCAAAACTTATCAAATGACAGAAAGAAGTTCAGAAGATAGGCAACCTTCTTACTCCCTCACATGATTAAAGAAAAAAAAAAAAAAAAAAAAAACCACCTGAAAACTACATTTGAAATATAAGAAACATTTTCAATCTCTGGATTTATTTATTTAAAACCAGAAACATACACAGAGGCTGGACTCTGTTTTAAACAAAGTAATTAATTCCACAAATTATAATATCATTGTAAATATTTAACTGTGCTAAGCCAAATACTATGAATAGAAACACACTTTTAAACATTCCAGAATATAGAGTTATTTCAAATGTTAAGACAGTTTTCTCTTGGAGCTGAAAGCATTGATAACGGGAAGGAAGAAAATGCAAGACACTTATAGTTACATGTAGTATTGAAAGCGCATTAAGCACATTAAGTTTTCTACTCGGAACTTCAAGTTTAATCTGTTTTTGCTTTTTATGGTATGAATTGGGGAAAAAAAAAAAACAACAATCATAAGCTACTAATTACATTATCAATTTATTCTATTCCTATTGTATTCATTTCTATCTAAGTCATCTCAAAAAAAGGCTAGCATTGTAGGTTGGTAAGACAATTGCCATGTTAATTCACTCAAAATACCCATTCACAAATCTTGGTAAAAAGATTTAATTGCTAAATGAAAAGCACTCATCAAAATATTTTGATCAGATTACAAATAAGCATACTGTACTTACAGACAATTCGTAGGTTTACGTGCATAAAAAGGAAGTATATCAAATAAGAAGCCTTTACCAAGATGATTGGCAGGGCTACATCGACAAGAGTAGAACATGCCAGAAGAGGTCAAAAAGCTAGCTATATGGGTAAGTCACTTTCATGGGTCTAAGAAAATAAGTTTACTCTGATTATCCAGGCTGAGTATAGTTCCAAGATAAAGGTTTTAAGTAAACAATTAGAAATAGCTTCAGAAAAAAAGAGGGGAAAAAAAAAAGGTAGAAAGCAACATAGGAAAGATGAGAAAATGAGTACTTACGGTCTGTAAGACTAGCAATCCCTGCAAGAGTAGTGATGGGAACATGAGGCATATCCCCATTCATCCTGAAGTTCTGGGACGGTAGTGTCTACAGATATTTTAGTTCAGGTGCCAGCTATCATTACTTCCCATCTCCCAAGCACTAAAAAGAATAAAACCAAATTACAATATTCAGTTTGCTTATAAGACTTTTAAATTCAGTAATATCAATGATAAATGAAAAGCAGGCCATAATCTCAGCCACATACTAAGTAAATTTTGTCAAGCGTAGGTAGAACAATGTAGAATTGAAATATGAAATTTCACTGAGTAATAAAAAGGTAAACTTCTGTTCTAAGAAGCAGAGCCCTTCACCTGAAATAAGACAAAATTTTCCTCAGGTTATATAGAACTAAACTAATAGTCTGTCTAGATATTAAAGGTACAAAGGTACTTATTTTTAAAGAAAAATTAAAAACTGAAAACAGGGTAGAAAAATTTCTGCTGGTTCATACTACAGTGGAGAGCACTTAATTCATGAACAGTTTAATTAGCTGCTATATTCACTTCCCAGTTTTGGAGAAGAAAGCATTTTTCATACAAGAGATGGCTAACAAGAATAAATAGAGTAATGTACAAATACAAAAAATAAGGCAATGTGACAAATAAAAAAATCTTAGGATATTTTAAAAATATGTATCTATTTTTAAATTAATCTAAAAATCTCTCCTTAATAATAATTTAGTTTCAACCACAGTTGTAAAGCAGGAAAATTTACAAAGATTGCACAATATGCTCCACTATTGTTATATAAATGAAATAGCAAAAAAAAAAGAGCGTACCTAAGGAAAATAAAATAAACGGAAAGAAAGGAATACGATATATACATATGTAGTGGAAATGCTAAGTCAGGGCCTGAAACAGCAATTGAGCACCTGGTAGGAAGACAGGGCAAACCCATGGAACTGCATGCAGTCCACCTGAATGACTGGAAGGGGTGGAGCTAGGATCCACCCCTTCCCAGACACCATTTAAGGGTTGGCAGTGGAGATCTCTCTCAACTTGAAGTTTTCCAAAGGTAAATAATTTTTTTCTTTAATTTTTTTGTTTGTGGATGTTGCATTTGGGTTTGTTCTCATTTGTTGTAGCTGAAGATTTTGTAGTTGTACAATTATCATCCCATTACATCATTACAATATAGGTTGTTCTTAGAGTAATGTTGCCTATTTATTTCCATAGAAACTACAACAGATACAAAGAGCACAATAATGATATTTGATAGACCAAATTCTGAGCTACGAAGCACTACTTTTCAACTTAGCACCATTAGCTATGTATTTCTGCTAACTATGAACAAGAGCCTTTATGCCATGCTCGTACAAATCTGCTATGGCCATCTGGAACGTGAGTAGTCTTTCTCTTTACTGGTGCCATTTTCTCATGTGGAGGAATTCAGTAACACATCTTTGCTTTGCGTGCACTTCCATGTCAGACTGCCCCTCTGCTGCCATCTGTTGCACAGCAACAACATGAAATGGCATATTGGTGGGAATTTTCAAACTCAACTACCATCCATCAACATCTATCTTTGAATCTGTGGGCCAACATCATAAGAGGTAGCCCTCGTATCTTCAGATTATAATAAATAACTTATGACTGACCTAATATATTTCTGAGAAGATTAAAGATAAAATTTAAGACACTGCCTCATAGCCAGTTAAGAGGTTCCCTGTTTTGCAATAAGCTACTTTTCTTGACAGTATGTATGAATCTCTCCTAGTCTATAAGCTAATCCTAAGGGGAAGAAATCACTTCAGAAACGGGAGAGAGTGTGAATGAGTATTCTCTATTTCTCATTAAAATAAGATACTGTGACAGAGTAAACAATAAATATACCCACAAGAGGGTGGACTTAAGGTATCCAAATCAGAGCTACATCTAAATAAATAACTGTAATTCTGTTAAACGTTTCCAAAGTGAAATGCTTTTGCAATATAAAAAGGAAGGAAGAATAGTTAAAAAAACATTATCTAAGACTTAAGTTGGGGGGGGGGGGGGAAGGAACACTTTTGTAATATATAGGTTCATTAACTCAGTCTTAGGAATGAAAGCATTAGGACTGAAAAGTAATTAATCACTCGTGGAACTGTCTTAAGGTTAAAATGGTAATGCTGAAAGCTATAAAATTTCTGATATGAACCTAACTTTAACAACCGAGTAGGGGGTTGGTGCAGCAGCAGAGGGGGGAGCATCAGAAACCCAGATAACACATTATTAATGATAGAACACTATGAAAACATATGAAACACTATGAAAGCATGTAGAAAAACAGGAAATTTATATTATATACAAAACAGTTTCACGTTCTACAATATCAGCAATAAATAAAATAGAATTTGAAGATACGAATACAGGAATCTTCCCACATTAAAGAAATCAAGCAGGACAGGCGGGAAATCAGCATGACTAAGCAAAGTCCTGCTAGTCAAACTGAAGGCTGAGAAGGAAATGCATAAACAGTGGAAGCAGGAACATGTGGCCAGAGAAAAAGACAAGGATGCCATCCAGACATGCAGAGAGATGCCCTGGTTTCACCTGAGAATGTTTTTCTTCATAGTGTCTGGTATGATGCTATGTTTTGGCTTTAAGAGAAAAACACTTGTCATGGTTCTATGTTGTTTTTTTTGTTTGTTTGTTTGTTTTTATTTTGGGTTTCAGTATTCCACATCAAAACATCATGTAGTGTACGGGGTATTAAAGTGTTAATGTCCCAATCCCAGGTACCTATCCCTGTACATTACAGCAGTCACGGGATCTGGCCCTTCCGGGTCGGGGGGCGCTCTCTTGCTGCCTTGCAGTGGGTGCTGGAGGGTGCTTTCCTAGCCGTTCCAAGCTTTCCAGGTTTGAATTGGTCCTGGGAACTCTCTCTCTCTCATCTTCTCTGATTTATTCATCTCAATTTCAATTATTGTATATATTGTGTTATATTGTATTCCGATATTATAGTAAAATAAGTTTTCCTCCATAGATTGTTGCCGCTGTTCTTCTCCTCCCTTCCTTCTTTCCCATTTTTGTGGGACTGGGGTGGGGGGGGAGGGCAGAGGCCTGTCGCCCCTGTCACGGACATAGATTGATATGGTCAACTCTGTGACAGATTTTTGGCGCCCAACGTGGGGCAATTGCTTTTTAGCTTTTAGAACAAATCTTTTTTTCTCTCTGCTGTTAGAGAGCTTCGTTAGGGAGCATTATCAGTAGTTCAGGTTTCTGTGCTGGAAAACCTGACCTTGAAAGATTAGGCGTACTGCCAGTGTTCTGGGATATTTGTAAACTTTGAGCACTACTTAGTCTGGGTAGTGCCTTTTTTTCTTTTTTTCCCTTTTTTTTTTCCCCTCCTCTTGTTGGCTTCAATTCATTAACCTTTTTTTTTTTTGCAAGCACCAGTGATGAACCCACTCGTTATCGTGGGGGTGCTGGGTAAAGGATTTAAAGCAATGGTGTTACTCACAACCTACTGGCCAATAATCCATCTCACACTTACGTGTTGTGGAATTGCATTCATACATAACTACCTAAGGGCACTGATGGAGACACCTATGTTTTACCTACTTGCAATGTGGTATGATTTGAATTTTGACGTTTACATCCCAGAAGGAATGGCTACTTTCACAAACAACTACATCCCAAATGGAATAGCTAATCTTACAAACAACACGATGTTCAGACCAGTCTCTGGGTTTTCTTCTCGGTTTGTCAAACGTTTTTTGAATCCTGAATTAATAGTCATGTTGGTGTGCGTGTCATCAATTCTTCTGAATGTATTCCAATTCATTTGTAATAAGGGGAAGGAGTCTTCTCCAAAACTAGAGAATGATGACTGGCAGGGAATATGGAGAGGTTTAGGAAAGCTCTTAGAAGCATGGGGACCCGCAGTGTCATGGGATTTTACTCTTGAACACCTGTGGGATCCTGAGAAACTAAGCCAGTATTTGAGTCAGGGACTATGCGGCTTACATAAATCTAAGGAGGTACAACTTATTTGGGTTTTGGCTTGTGCTTACTGTGCCCTATATAATACCATTCTGGAGAGAGAGAGCTTCAGAGCTGAGGTTCAAGCCAAAGGGGAAAATCCCCAAGTCAAATCTAATCTATCACAGGAGACACCAGTAACAATACCAGTTGCTCCTGTGGAGGGCAAGAAATGGAAATGAGTGTCTTCGCGTCTTGAACGAAAAAGAGAAGAACAGGAGGAGGAAGTGGAGGAAGATCCAGGCGAGGGGCCCTCCTCAGAGCCACCACCCTCGCGAAAGGCAAAAGGGAAAACTAAGATACGTGCAGAAGAGAGTGATGAAGAGGAAGTCTCTATTACTACTCGCCGGCCTCTAAAGATGACTGAAATCCAAGGTTCAAGAAAGGAGTTTACACGGCGCCCGAATGAGACTCTTGTTTCCTGGTTGGTTCCCTGTTGGGACAGTGGGGCCCATAGCTTGTCTCTGGATGGTAGCGAATGCCTTATGGGGGTGGTTACAGCAGTGGGTGCAAAATAACTGGCAAAGAAGGGGTAAACCTATTTGGGCTGCTGAACTGTGGGAAGACATTGCTGACCGAACAAAGAATATGGTTGTAAAGGTGCGCCATGAAGATGCTCATGTGCCCAAGAGTCGGGCTACTGAAGAACAGCAAAATAACCATCAGGTAGACGAAGCTGCCAGAATTGAGGTGGCTCAAATAGACCTGGACTGGCAGAACAAGGGTGAATTATTTCTGGCTCGGTGGGCCCATGAGACCTCAGGTCATCAAGGGAGAGATGCAACATACAAATGGGCTAGAGACCGAGGGGTGGACTTAGCTATGGATGCCATTGCACAGGTTATTCATAACTGTGAAACATGTGCCATCATCAAACAAGCCAAGAGGATGAAACCTCTCTGGGAGGAAGGGAGATGGCAAAAGTATAAATACGGGGAGGCATGGCAGGTTGATTATATCACCTTGCCACGATCTCACAGTGGTAAGCATTATGTGCTTACTATGGTGGAGGCAACCACTGGGTGGCTTGAAACATATGCAGTACCCCATGCTACCGCCCGAAACACCATACTGGGTCTCGAGAAACAAGTCCTGTGGTGACATGGCACCCCAGAAAGAATTGAGTCAGATAATGGGACTCATTTCAAAAATTCTCTTGTAAATACTTGGGCCAAAGATCATGGCATCGAGTGGATTTACCATATTCCCTATCATGCACCAGCCTCTGGTAAAATTGAACGATACAATGGATTGTTAAAAACGATGCTAAAAGCACTGGGTTGTGGGACATTTAAGCACTGGGAGAAGCATTTGGCAGAAGCCACCTGGTTAGTCAATACCAGAGGATCTATCAATCGTGATGGTCCTAACCAATACAGTTTCCTACATACCGTAGAGGGAGATAAAGTCCCTGTTGTACATGTAAAGAACATGTTAGGAAAGGCAGTTTGGGTTCTTCCAGCTTCTGGAAAGGGCAAACCTCTTTGTGGTACAGTTTTTGCCCAGGGACCAGGATCCACTTGGTGGGTAATGCAGAAGAATGAGGATGTCCAATGTGTACCACAAGGAAACTTGATGCCAGGGGAGTGCAGTTCGTAATTCTATGTATATGTATATAGCCATGTGTGCATTTTAATCATTTTTTGTTTGTTTGTATATATGTATATATATTTTAAGCATGATGTGTATGGGAACTGCTGAGTCACTGCCTGAACCTCTGATTGATCACCTGAGGCGAGCCATGAGTCAGCCAGAGGAGCACAGGTGAAGGCAATTCACCTGTGCTGCCAGAAGGGGGGGAGCCTGTCTCCACCCCTCCTAGACCTATTTAAGAGCTGGCTACCAGAGGGGAAGGGTCTCTTCTGGAGCTCCCCTCTTTTTGTGTCTTCTGGTGTGTTTAACTGAAGGTTAAGTTCTTCCACTTATTCTCTTTTTGTTATCGTTGTCTGCTTTGCCTTACTCTCTTGATTATATTGTGATTATAACATCTTGGTTATACAATGATGTAACGATGTAGAATAAGGGGTGGAATGTCATGGTTTTTTGTTTTTTTTGTTTTTGGATTTCAATGTTCTACATCAAAACATCATGTAGTGTACGGGGCACTGAAGCGTCACTGCCCCAATCCCAGGTACCTATCCCTGTACGTTACAGAAGTCACGGGATCTAGCCCTTCCGGGTGGGGGGGGCGCTGTCTTGCTGCCTTGCAGTGGGTGCTGGAGGGTGCTTTCCTAGCCGTTCCAAGCTTGTCAGGTTTGACTCGGCCCCGGGAACTCTCTCTCTCATCTTGTTTGATTTATTAATCCCGATTTCAATTAAATTGTATATGTTTTGTTATCTTGTATTCCGGTATTATAGTAAAATAATTTGTCCTCCATAGATTGTTGCTGTTGTTCTTTTCCTCCATGGATTGTTGCCACTGTTCTTTTCCTCCCTTCCTTCTTTCCCATTTTTTGTGGGACTGGGGTGGGGGGGGAGGGCAGAGACCTGTTGCCTCAGTCATGGACATAGATTGATCTGGTCAACTCTATGTCAACACTGCTTATCAAAAACTTACTTTTTATCTGTTGATGAGCAGTGCTGCACAGAGCCAAGGACGTTTCATCTTTTTGGTTTCTTGTGCTGCCTTGCCATCAATGGGACTAGGGGGCCCAAGGAGTTGGGAGGGGACAGAATGTGGACAGATGACCTGAAGTGGCCAAAGGGAAGTTCCATACCGTATGCATCACAAGAAAAACTCTAAAACTGAGGGGAGATGGCTGAGGGAGCTACAGCTGCTGCTGCTGCTCTGGGACTGGCTGAGCCATCAGTCAGCAGGCGGTGAGCAACTGCTTCGTACATTCACTTTTTGTGATTTTATATATATATATATGTATATGTAT
The DNA here is from genome assembly GCF_023343835.1 of Lagopus muta. NCBI lineage: Eukaryota > Metazoa > Chordata > Aves > Galliformes > Phasianidae > Lagopus > Lagopus muta. The sequence continues at coordinate 3,308,135 of NC_064471.1, forward strand.
ATTTATATATATTATCATTAATATTATTTCTTTTTCTGTCATAGTAAATAGCTTTTATCACCACCTACGAGTACCAGCTCTTTCTTTTCTTCCAAATCTCTCCCTCATCCTGCTGTAGTGCAGGGGTGTGTGGAGCGGGGAGTGAGCAAAAGGCTGTGTGGTTTTCAGCCGTCTGACAGATTAAACCACAAGATAGGATCTGGAAAGCCAAGGTACAGATGGAACTGAACTTGGCAAGAAATGCAAAAAATGCTGAATCTGCAAAGAAACTGCTAAAGAATCATAGAACCATAGAAAAGTTCAGGTTGGAAAACATCTTAAAGATCAAGTCCAACCGCAACCTAACCATACTACCCCAACTCTAACAACCTTCTGCTAAACCATGTCCCTGAGAACCACATCCAAACCGTTTCTAAACACATGCAGGGGTGGTAACTCAACCACCTCTCTGGAGAGCCTATTCCACTGCTTAACAACACTTTCTGTAAAGAAGTTTTTCCTGATACCCAACCTAAATATTCTCTGGTGCAACTTGAGTACGTTTGCCCTCATCCTGTCACCAGTGAGAAGAGACTAACCCCACTATCACTATAATCACCTTTCAGGTATTGGAAGAGAGCAATAAGGTCTCCCCTCAGCATTCTCTTCCCCAGGCTAAACAGCCCCAGTTCCTTCAGTCGCTCTTCAAAAAAAGTTAACAATAATTGATTTCTGCTACAGATTACATAAAACCTTTATATAAAGGAAAAAAGTGCCTTTTCAAACACTGTTACTATGTCATTAAAAACACGCTTGCCTAGATACGTCTATTAAAAAGGTCTCTCCATATGTGTAGTGGAAATGCTAAGTCAAGGCTTGAATCAGTGATAGAGCACCTGGTGGGACCAGAGGAGCTCGGGTGTATGCAATGCACCTGAATGACTGGAAGGGGTGGAGCCAGGATCCACCCTTTCCCAGACCTCATTTAAGGGTTGGCAGTGGAGAGAAAGATTTCTTGCTTAGGATTTCTGTGTACCTGAGGCTTTTGAAAAGTAAACGTGTTTTATTTTTCTTTGTTTTTCTGCCTACAGCTGCTATGTTGGGGTTTAAACTCACTTGCAGCAACCTTGGAGTTTGCTACTCTGCTATTGTTGTTGTGCTTTCTATTGCATTATAGTGTTACAATGTGGATAATATACAGCATGTCCTAGTAGCTCTTTCCTTCACTATACCTATACAGTGTATATTTGTAAGAGATTATTCTTTTACATCATTGTCTTAAAGCTTGCTGGGGACACAGATGAACAAGTCCAAGAAAGTTCTGGGCAAGGGTTAAGAAGTCCTTTTTCTGGAGAACGTTGATGGACAAGTCCTGAGCAAGAGCTGCAAAATCCTTTGTCTGAGGGACACAGATGAACAAGACCAGGGGCAACGAGAGAGAGATAAACCACAAATTAATGGCCAGGAAGTAGTCTTCTGTGTGGGCTTATCTCAAAGAAGATGGCCATCTCAGGAGATGCTGCACATGACTCTTACCCAAGCGCCCAGGAATGCCATGCTAGCAGAAAAAGAAGGATAAAAAAAGGGATCCTACAACCATGAGGTGAGGTTTTCTGGCAACAGATTTCTCATGAAGAAGAAAAGGTTTCTGTATGGGAACTGCTGAGTCATGGCCTGAACCTCTGATTGATCACCTGAGGCAAGCCATGAGCCAGCCAGAGGAGCACAGGTTAAGGCAATTCACCTGTGCTGCCGGAAGGGGGGGAGCCAGGCTCCACCCCTCCTAGACCTATTTAAGAGCTGGCTACCACATGGGAAGAATCTTGTCTGGAGATCACCTCTCTTGGTGTTTTGTGGTGAGCTCAGCTGAAGGGTAAGCTCTTCCACCTATTCTCTTTTTGTGATCGTTGTCTACTTTGTCTAACTCTCTTGATTGTTTTGTGATTATAACATCTTGATATCTATTGATTATACAATTATATCGTGATTATAACATCTTGATATATATTGATTATACACTTGGCGAGCCAGGCAGGCCGAATATACTAAAATTAATATCATGTCTTTTCTTTGGAATTTCTATAAATGGGTCAAGGGGGAGAACAATACTCCCCTAGAGAAAATGATTCCAGGGCAGATCCCAGGATTTCAGGGATCACCCTATTATGAGTTAGCTGCTATCATTGAAAAATGGGGTCCCTTACGCGTTATGGGCAATATCTCCCCATATCGCATGGCGGACTATTTTCAAGGACGTGGCAAGGATGTCCTCACTACCAAAGAAAGACAATTGGCTGCCTCCATGGTGGCATGGCCATTATTAAGTGCCTTAAATTATGCGGATATAAGAAATAATACTTAAGAAACTAAAAATCAGCTTTTGAAAGGCCGTTTTGAAAAACTGGAGTACGAACTTGGCGTTTTAACAGGGAAGAAGCCAATTCTACATCTTCCCGTAGGCCAAATTCATAGCATTTCAATAAATGATGACCAGACTCCTGAATCAACAGACTTAGTTGATCAGGAGAACAAGAAATCCAAATCAGACCTTGAATGTCCAATTCTGACTGATCCACTGGAAGTCCGTCCTGTCATAACCCAGAAAACAAAAAAAGTACAGGACAGACCGGCAGGGGTGCTGCCTGATCAGTGGCCCCCTGCCCAGACTAATTTACACGTAACGGGTCGGCCATACACGGCAACAGAATTGATGGACTTAGTACAATGATTTCGGCAGAAGCCTAGAGAAAGTGTGCTGGCTTGGTTATTGAGACTATGGGATTCTGGGGCAGAAAGTGTCTTGGTGAATGGCCCAGAAATAGCTAAGTTGGCCACCATGACTGTCCATCCTGCTCTCAGACAGAGGTTATACGTGGGTAATCTATACCTTGATGAAAACCATTCTGTACTAGAATGGTTAATGGCAGCCTGCCGTATGGTATGGCCGAATAAATCGGACATACTTTTACATACAGGCATGTGGTCCTCCATGGAGGACCTTCAAAATTATATCCGCGAACTGGGTGTAAGAGAGGCTATCTATGAAGATGCATTTGATGGCCCTGAAACGGTTAAATTTTCAGCAGGGATGAGAGATTTAGTTTTACAGCAAGCTCCCTCCCATCTCTATGGTACCCTTGTCTCTATATTAAATCCCCTTGTGGCCTCAGAAGCCGTAGTCTAGCAGGCTGCCCAGTTAGTCACTGACTTGGGAGAAACAGAACGCCTGCGGACAAGGCGTAACATTCGGATAGTGGAAGAAGAAAAGGTCCTGCAGGTAAGTAAAACCAAAATACCGGCTACTTGAGCTCCTCAATTGGGACCTGTAAGGGTATACCGAAAACAAATGTTTAATGATGCAATTCGGGCTGGGGTTCAATTTGCTAAGATGGACCACCAGCCAAACCATGTCCTTCTCCAGCACTGGAGACAACTAAAGGGCAAATAAAAATTCCAGAACTACCGTAAGAAATCAAGGGTGAGGGTTATAGAGAGGGTTCCAACAACAACATGGAACCTATTTGAAAAAATAAAGTCTTCTAGGAAAAAAAAGCCACCTCTGGTGTCTCGGGCCACAATGCCTGAGCCATCGGAAGCAAAAGAATTGGCCCTAGTACAATTCATGGAGTGACAAGGGATGTTAGTCCCCATAGGGCCTCCAGACGGGACCGTAGGCCCTATGTAGTATTAACGATTTATTGGTCCCGAAAAAATATTCAGAGAGTGATGGCATTAGACACAGGAGCAGAAACATCAATTATCTATGGAGATCTGGGAAAATTTGATGGCGACAAAGTGATGATTGGTGGTTTTGAGGGACAGACTTTTCCTGTCACCCAAACATGGTTAAAACTGGGGGTTGGGCGTCTCCCACCCCGGGAGTACAAGGTGTCTATTGCCCCAGTCCAAGAATACATCCTGGGCATAGATAGTCTATGGGGTCTGGCTCTCCAAAAAACTTTGGGAGAGTTCAGACTTCGACAAAGATGTATCAGTATCTGGGCGGTGCAGGCGATATTAAGAGGCCATGCGAAACATGGGCCTGTTTGCCTGTTGAAACCGCGCCGGATTACTAATGTTAGACAGTATAGACTCCCGGGTGGGCAAGATGAAATATCGAGAATGGTGCAGGAATTAGATAAAGTGGGTGTTATAAGACCTGCATACAGCTCGTATAACTCCCCCATGGGGCCAGTGCGGAAGTCGGATGGCACATGGAGGATGACAGTAGATTACAGAGAATTAAATAAGGTCACACCGCCTATTCATGCGGCCGTGCCCAATATTGCCTCCCTAGTGGACACATTGAGTAGGGAGATAAAAACCTATCATTGTGTCCTAGATCTAGCAAATGCATTCTTTCAAATGCATCAAATTCAATTCTTTTAGCATTCAAATGCTGAGGAATCACAAGATCAGTTTGCGTTTACGTGGGGAGGCAGGCAGTGGACCTTTCAGGTCCTGCCACAGGGGTACGTACATTCACCAACGTATTGTCACAATCTAGTGGCATGTGACCTGGCTGATTGGACAAAACCTGATGATGTTAACCTATATCATTATATTGATGATCTCCTGTTGACATCCAACTCACTGGAGGCAGTAGGACAGGCAGCAGATTCATTAACGGCCTATTTACAACAGAGGGGATGGGCTATAAATCCCCAAAAGGTGCAAGGTCCAGGCCTGTCCGTAAAATTCCTGGGGGTGGTTTGGTCAGGAAAGACCAGAGTGCTACCCAGTGCTGTCATAGATAAGGTTCAGGCGTTCCCAGTCCCTACAACATCAAAGCAGCTGCAAGAGTTTCTAGGTACATTGGTTTACTGGCGTTCCTTTATACCTCACCTAGTGCAGCTGCTAAGGCCACTATACAGACTCACAAAAAAGGGGCAGCTATGGGACTGGGGGAAAACTGAACAGGATGCTTTCCAACAAGCGAAACTGGCAGTTAAACAAGCCCAGGCATTGGGTATATTTGATCCTCCCCTCCCAGCCGAGTTGGACGTTCATGTTACTCAAGACGGCTTCGGTTGGGGCCTGTGGCAACGCCAGAGCTCTGTTCGGACCCCCGTTGGTTTCTGGTCTAAGGTTTGGCAGGGAGCAGAAGAAAAATACAGTATGATTGACAAACAGTTATGGGCTGCTTATTAGGCGTTACAGGCAGTAGAGCCAATAACTCAAACAGCTGCAGTTATAGTCAAGACCACTCTGCCATTTCAGGGGTGGGTGAAAGATCTGACCCACCTTCCTAAGACAGGGGTGGCCCAAGCACAAACAGTGGCACGATGGGTCGCCTATCTCAGCCAAAGGAGCAGTCTGTCTTCATCCCCCTTGAAAGAAGAACTCCAGAAGATCCTAGGCCCAGTTATGTATCACAGTGATGCACGAAAAGAAACACTGGTTGCTCCACCAGAGAAGAGTCCCGTTCAGGAGGGGAAATATCCTATCCCTGAAGATGCCTGGTACACAGATGGGTCCAGCAAGGGCAACACGTGCAAGTGGAGAGCAATAGCATACCATCCTTCCACCGAGACAATCTGGTTCGATGAGGGGGATGGTCAGAGTAGCCAATGGGCAGAACTGCGAGCCGTGTGGATGGTTATAACCAAGGAACCCGGTGATGGTATCCTGAACATCTGCACAGATAGTTGGGCTGTGTCCTGGGGGCTCACTCTTTGGATTGCACAGTGGGCCACCCAGGAATGGACTATCCACACCCAACCGTTCTGGGGCAAAGACGTGGTTAGATATATGGAATACGGTCAAACACAGGACTGTACGTGTCTACCATGTTTCTGGTCATCAGCCCTTACATTCACCAGGAAACGGTGAAGCTGACACACTGGCCCGAGTTCGATGGATTGAGAATTCACCATCTGAGAACATTGCCCGCTGGTTACATCAGAAACTACGGCATGCTGGACAAAAGACAATGTGGGCAGCTGCTAAAGCATGGGGAATGCCCATACAACTATCTGATATCGTCCAGGCATGCCAGGATTGCGACGCTTGCTCCAAGATGCAACAGAGATCGTAGCCTGAAACAACAGCCCATCTTGCTAGGGGACACAATCCTCTCCAGCGATGGCAGGTCGATTACATCGGGCCCCTTCCTCGCTCCGAAGGGGCAAGATATGCCCTGACCTGTGTCGACACTGCAAGTGGGCTGCTGCAGGCCTATCCGGTACCGAAAGCAAACCAGGCATATACCATCAAGGCACTCACTAAACTGATGTCTGCCTACGGGACACCTCAAGTCATCGAGAGCGACCAAGGGACTCATTTTACTGGTGCAACGATACAGCGCTGGGCAGAAGAAAATAACATTGAATGGCGATTCCACCTGCCATATAATCCAACGGGGGCAGGCCTCATCGAACATTATAACGGTATTCTTAAGGCTGCCCTGAAGACAGACTCCCAGTCCTTGCAGGGGTGGACGAAAAGACTGTATGAAACCCTGCGGGACCTGAATGAAAGACCCCGAGATGGCAGACCCAGTGCCCTGAGAATGTTGCAGACGACATGGGCCACCCCACTTAGGATCCAAATTACTGGCGCTGATCTTCATGTAAGACCCCAGATTGGTAACGAAAGTAATCTTCTGCTCCCTGCCCCTGAGAATTTAGATCCGGGTACCCATAAAATAAAATGGCCCTGGAAGGTGCTGGTAATACCCAAGTGGTATGGCCTACTTGCATTTTGGGGGCGACTATTGGAGGTGGGAGGCTCAGTAGTCCCTCCAGTAATAGGTACATGGCCTACTGATGTTGTGGTCAACACTCCGATCTGTATTGCTAAAGGGAGCCCCATCGTGTCCCTGTGGCAGATCAGGACACCTCCTTTGGTGCCTGATATCATTATGCAGCCGCAGATATCCGGCCAGAAGGTGTGGTACAGGCGGCCAGGGCGTGCCCCAGTACAAGGGGAAGTGTTGACCCAGGATAGAAATGAGGCCTGTATCTTGCCCTGGAGAGCAGACCTTCCCCTCCTAGTACCTGTAAAACATCTGTATTACTCCCCATGAGTCTGTGAGCCTTCAGGATCACCGGAAGGAACAAAATGCCATCAAGTGTTCCAGTGTTGCTGTTAGATCACATACAACACCCGGTGATGGTCTGCATGGGACTGATGGAACATAGAGCAGGCCTGCACCTCAGGACCTCATGCCTCCAGTCACATCATCGAGCACTGGCCCATAGAAGAAAATAGACATCCACTAATTATCACTCGTCTTGAATTGTACGCACGTCGCAATAAAATTGTATAAGTGTCACGATATACCGGATCTCTGTATTAGGGAAAGCTTACCCTTTTGTTAACCTGATCATTGGTTCACGCCGTGAAGGGGTGGAGTGTATGGGAACTGCTGAGTCATAGCCTGAACCTCTGATTAATCACCTGAGGCAAGCCATGAGTCAGCCAGAGGAGCACAGTTCACCTGTGCTGCCGGAAGGGGTGGAGCCAGGCTGCACCCCTTCTAGACCTATTTAAGAGCTGGCTACCAGAGGGGAAGGATCTTGTCTGGAGATCACCTCTCTTGGTGTTTTGTGGTGAGCTCAGCTGAAGGGTAAGCTCTTCCACCTATTCTTTTTTTGTGATCGTTGTCTACTTTGTCTAACTCTCTTGATTGTTTTGTGATTATAACATCTCGATATCTATTGATTATACAGTTTCCAACATGAGAAACCTCACGACCTGCCTCTCTCCTTCCTGGACTTGCTCTGCACTCTACCAGCATGCTGAAGAAGAACAACGGTGTCTGCCATCAGATTCCTTATTGTGGAATTCCTGCATGCTGACGGATTCTCCTGGGCCTGCTACCTGAGTCCTGATGCTTGCTCCTGGATTGGCTCTGCTACTTCTTCCTGCTACCTGCTTGCTGTCCAAGGCCAGCCAGCCACGCTACTGCTGCTCTTCCCCCCCACTGCTGCTGTTGCCTTGGACCTTCAAAACAGCGTGCAACGGGACTGCTGCTGGATCCTTTTCAAAGTATCAGCATGAGACTGAGTGAAAATATTCAAATATAATTTCAACAGTGCTGATTCAAAAAGCTTGCTGATTGCAAATGATTTTTATTTTTCAAGTAAGGTTTTATATGAGGTAATGAGAAAAATTTGCAGTGGGTATTGCATAAGAAAGAAACTGGTCTCATAAATGAAGTCTAAAATATCTTCTAATGTACATAGTCTTGAAAAAAAATTAATCTTAAGTTACAGTTAACAATTTTAGTAAGTGCACAAACTCTTACTAGACTTGTTTTGGTTTTTTTTTGTTGTTGTTGTTAAATCATGACATCCTAGTTATTGTACATAATATTACTGGCTATGATCCTGATGCGCCTAGCCTCAGTGTTCCATGCAGGGGAGCAACAACACAAGCTTCAAGACAATGAAGCCACATATAAAAAGTTTTTCTGCTTGTTGCATTTTCTGTCAACAAAGGCTTGCCATAAGAAGGAGAGAAAAAAAGATACATATAGCGAAAGAGGAAAAAAGTCACTAACTTGAATTTTAACATCCCTACTTATCCTATATAAAATAGAGATTTGGGCTTAAATAAAATTGATATTTACGTGATACACTAATTCAATTTATTAATTGTTTTAACAAATGCAATGGATAATCTGAAAGAAAGAGCTAACTATTCTTTTAAATATTATTTGGAAAAAATACTCAGAAATCCACTAAAATATTTTCCCACAATAGAACAATTTGAGAAAAGCATTGATCATTAATAGTTTAGAAAACAAAATTGCTAACTGTCATGGTTTTAAGATTTTTGGTTATTGGTATTCCACATCATAACATCATGTAGTGCACTGGGAGTTAGAGTTAATGCTCCAGTTCCAGGCACCTGTCTGGAAGAGAACAACAACTACATACCCCAGAACATTTTGTGTTCAGAGAGGAGATATAAGCCCTGGCAATGTCACAAGACAGCTCTTCTGGCTCTCCTCCCTGCTGCTTGACCCAACTCCGCATCTCACCTCAGAGTTATGGTAAGGCCTTTCCACACTTCAGATACTCTTTCTCTCATTATATTTGGTTCATTAGCTTCAATTCTAATTATATTGTATCTCTGTAGATATACTGTATACTTAATAATATACATATAATAATATACATAATGTATACTGTATATATTGTATATATATATACAATAATTATATTGTATTGTGTGTTATCTCACATTCTGATACTATATTTAGTAAATTAGATTGTTTCTTCTCAGATCGTTGCCACTGTTTTTAATTACTCAGGGTCCCATGTTTCTGTTCTGGAGGCGCAGATTGGTGAATACCTCTGCCCTGCTAGTCACGGAACCAAGGCCCTCAATAAGATTGTGCTCACCAACACCCAGAAGGGCAACAAGAAGTCCTGAAAGAGTAGGGGGCGAGCAAGACATAGTTACCGTTACTGATCTCTGAAAAGGAATGAAATTTGAGGTCTGAGAAAAGACTTTTCACACCACCCAAATGAGCTTCTTATCACGTGGTTACTTCCATGTTGCGTCAATGGGGACAACAGTGTGTGGCTAGACAGTAGAGAAGCTTGCCAACTGGGTAGCATTGCTAAGGACTCAGCCATTAATAGAAGGTATTAGTACATGCCAGAATAAGGCCTTCACCCTCTGGAAGAGGATGCTGTTAGCCATAAAAGAAAAAAAAAACCTTCAAAGATGATCTGATGTCTAAGAAAAAGAAAAGGATTGACAAGGAAAAACACATGTGTAACTTGAAAGAATATGCTGTGATGGAAATGTTACTGCACAATTAACAAACATACAGTTAGAAGAGTGGCGTGTTTAGGATGGTATTTTACAGGACTATAGTTAGAAAGATTATCGTGGTGGAAAGAGTCAATCAAAAACAAAACACACACCCATGTCCTAGGCTTGCAACAAAAAACTCTAGAGGGAGGAATATTCAGAAAGAAATCCTTCCCTAGTGGCAGTCAGCCCTTAAATGGGGTCCAGGAGAGGTGGAGCCAGGCTCCACCCCTTAGGGTCACACAGGTGAAATTGCTTTCACCTGTGTTCCCATGACTGACTCACTGCTTGCCTCAGGTGATCAATCAGTGTTTCAGGTTGTGACTCAACAGTTCCCATACACTTAAATAACCCCACCTTCATACCTGATGATCCAGACCAAGAGCATGATCCTGAGAGAGTTGGGTGTACGCTAAATATGTGGCATAAATTCACAAAGACTGCACCAGAAAAGTACGCCAGTACATTTGCAGCAACGTATGGCAGAGGGGAAAGGAGACCCCTTATAAATGAGCTGATTAATAAACTTCAAGACTTTGAGTTACGTTTAAGCCCACTGCAAGCTTGTGTTTCAGCCACTGCAAAGGTGACAGAAAAACTGGACAGAATGGAGAGCAAACAAGAAGATATAATAGACAAACTGTCTACTGTGCTTAATGCTGATGGATCCATGGTGGTATCATATACATCCAATTGGGACCAGGATTCCCAAAACAGCCTGCTGGAGTGACTGATCAAATTGGTTTTCTCCCAATTGGCATCATCCAACATCTCAGCTATCAAAAGAAGTCCTCTTGCTCGAACAAGTGACAACAGTAAGACTGTCGCGTATTGACTTGTGGCATTACATACATGACCATGGAGAAGATATGAAGAAGTGGCATAAAAAACCCACTCCTGCACTTCAAACATGGGTAAAAATTACAAGACGGATAAACCACCAAGGTGAACTTCTCCAAAAACGTTATTGCTCCAGTTCCTGTGGTACACAGCAATAGCCGTAAGATCAACAGAGGTAACAAATAAATGGGCCCCCAGCCAGGGGGAGGAAAGGGATCATAGAATGTATTGGACTGTGTGGATAAGATGGACTGACACATCAGAATCACAGAAATATAAGACACTGGCAGACAATGGTGCACAGTGCACTCTAATGCTCTCGAGTCAACAAGGGACAGAATCAATTTATGTTCATGGGTTGACTGGGGGTTCCCATGACTTGACTATGTTGGAGGCCAAAATCAGCCTCAATGGTAAAAGACTGCCAAAAGCACCCAATTGTGATAAGCCCAGGGGCTCCCTGTGTAGCTAGTATCAATTACCTCAGAAGGGGATATTTCAGTAATCACAAAGGGTATCGATGGACCTCTGGAATACCAGCTGTAGACAAAGAAGGTGTTAAGCAGTTGTCTGTTTTGCCTGGCCAATCAGAAGATCCATCTGTTGTGGGGTTGCTACCACTAAAAGAGCAACAGGTACCGATTGCTACAAAAACAGTGCACAGACAGCAGTACCGAATCAACAAGGATTCCTTGCTCCCCATTCATAAGTTGATTCATCAACTAGAGAGTCAGGGAGTGATCAGTCTCAGTCATGTTTTAACAATCCCATATGGCCGGTGCATAGAGCCAGTGGAGAATGGAGGCTGACGGTGGACTAACATGGCCTCAATGAAGTCACACCCCCACTGAGTGCTGCTGTGCCGGACATGTTAGAACTCCAGTATGAACTGGAGTCAAAAGCAGCCAAATGGTATGCCACCACTGACATTGCTGACTGAATAAATGATATGGTTGTAAAGGTGCGCCATGTAGATGCTCATGTGCCCAAGAGTCGGGCTACTGAAAAACAGCAAAATAACCATCAGGTAGACCGAGTTGCCAGAATTAAGGTGGCTCAAATAGATCTGGACTGGTAGAACAAGGGTGAATTATTTCTAGCTCGGTGGGCCCATGAGACCTCAGGTCATCAAGGAAGAGATGCAACATACAAATGGGCTAGAGACCGAGGGGTGGACTTAACTATGGATGCCATTGCACAGGTTATCCATGACTGTGACACAGGCGCCACAATTAAACAAGCCAAGAGGATGAAACCTCTCTGCGAGGAAGGGCGATGGCAAAAGTATAAATATGGGGAGGCATGGCAGGTTGATTTATATCACTTTGCCACGATCTCGCAATGGTAAGCGTTATGTGCTTACTATGGTGGAGGCAACCACTGGATGGCTTGAAACATATGCAGTACCCCATGCTACCGCCCGAAACACCATATTGGGTCTCGAGAAACAAGTCCTGTGGCGACATGGCACCCCAGAAAGGATTGAGTCAGATAATGGGATTCATTTCTAAAATTCTCTTGTAAATGCTTGGGCCAAAGATCATGGCATTGAGTGGATTTACCATATTCCCTATCATGCACCAGCCTCTGGTAAAATTGAATGATACAATGGATTGTTAAATACTATACTGAACGCAAAGGGTGGTGGAACACTGAAGCGCTGGGAGAAGCAATTGGCAGAAGCCACCTGGTTTGTCAACACTAGAGGATCAGTCAATCGTGATGATCCTGCAAAATCTAGATCCCTATATATTGTAGAGGGAGATAACGTCCCTGTTGTACGCATAAAGAGCATGTTGGGAAAAGCAGTTTGGGTTCTGCCAGCTTCTGGAAAGGGAAAACCTCTTTGTGGTACTGTTTTTGCCCAGGGACCAGGGTCCACTTGTTGGGCTATGCAGAAAAACGGTGATGTTCAATGTGTACAACAAGGAAACTTGATGCTGGGGGAGTGCAGTCAGTAATTCTACGTATATGTATGTATATAAACATGTGTAATGCATTTTAATCATTGTTTGTTTGTATACATGTATATATACTAAGCATGATGTAGTGATGTAGAATAAGGAGTGGAATGTCATGGTTTTGTGATTTTTTGGTTTTCAGTATTCCACATCATAACATCATGTAGTGCACTGGGAGTTTAAGTGTTAATCCTGCAATTCCAGGTACCTATCCCTATAAATCACAGAAGTCACGGGATGTGGCCCTTCCTGGTTAGGCAGTCTCTTACTGCCTGGCAGTGGGTGTTGGAAGATGTTTTCTTAGCCATTCCAAGCTTTTCAGGTATGACTCGATCTCAGGATCTCTCTCTCTCTCATATTTTATTTGATTTACTAGTCTCAATTTTAATTAGATTGTATTGTTTTGTGTTATCTTGCATTCCGATATCACAGTTAGTAAAATAATTTTTCCTCCATAGATCATTGCATCTGGGTTTTTTTTCCTTCCTTGAGCCCAGCTCCCAGCTCTCTATCCCTTTTCCCTTTCCCTTCCCATTTTGTTGTGCAGGGGGGGGCAAGGGCCTACTGCCCCCCTGTCATGGGCATAGACTGATCTAGTTAACTTCGTGACAAGGTGCATCATATAGATGCTCATGTGGAGCAGGTCCAAAGAAGGGCAACAAGGCTTGTGAAGGGCTTGGAGAATATGCCATACGAGGAGAGACTGAAGGAAGCGGGGCTGTTTAGTCCGGGGAAAAGGAGGCTGAGCTGAGGCCTTATTTCTCTCTTCCAATATCTGAAAGATGCTTACAGAGAGAGCAGGGTTGGTCTCTTCTCACTGGCAACAGGTGATAGGACAAGGGAAAATGGCCTTAAGTTGCACCAGGGTAAGTTTAGGTTGGATATCAGGAAAAACTTATTTACAGAAAGGGTTGTTGAGCACTGGAATAGCACTCCCCAGGGAGGTGGATATAGGATGTGTTTAAAAACCACTTGGAAATGGTGCTCAGGGACATGAATTAACAGAAGGTTGTTAGAGTTAGGGTAATATGGTTAGGTCATGGTTGGACTCGATGATCTTCAAGGTCTTTTGCAACCTGAGCGATGCTATGATTCTATGTGTCCAAGAACAACAAAAAAATCATCAGGTAGACCAAGCTGCCAAAATTAAGGTTGCTGAAATAGACTTGGACTGGCAACACAAGAGTGAATTATTTCTAGCTCGGTGGGTCCGTGAGACCTCGGGCTATCAAGGAAGAAATGCAATATCTAAGTGGGGTAGAGACTGAGGGGTGGACTTAACTATGGATGCTATTGCACAGGTTATTCATGACAGTGAAATGTATGCCATAATTAAACAAGCCAAGAGGATGAAATCTCTCTGTGGGGAAGGGCAATGGCAAAAGTATAAATATGGGGAGGCATAGGCAGGTTGATTATATCACCTTGCCACAATCTCACAGTGGTAAGCATTATGTGCTTGCCATGGTGGAGGCAACCACTGGGTGGCTTGAAACATATGCAGTACCCCATGCTACCGCCCGAAACACCATACTGGGTCTCGAGAAACAAGTCCTGTGGCGACATGGCACCCCAGAAAGAACTGAGTCAGATAATGGGACTCATTTCAAAAATTCTCTTGTAAATACTTGGGCCAAAGATCATGGCATCGAGTGGATTTACCATATGCTCTATCATGTACCAGCTTCTGGTAAAATTTAACAACACAATGGGTTGTTAAAAACCACGTTTCACCTTCAGTTCAGAGTAAGGCCTTTGGTTTCAGACACTCATTTTATTTGATTTATTAGTCTCAATTCCAATTCTACTGTATTATATTGTCTTATATTGCGTTTCAATATCATATTTAATAAAAGTAACTTTCCTGTTTAGATCATTGCCGCTGTTTCTTTCTTTGGGCCCAGCTCCCATCTTCCCTCTTTTCCCTTTCCCTTTTTTTGGTCTGGTGGGCCTGCAGGCCTGCTGCCCGCTGTCACGGACACAGATTTATCTAGACAACTACGTGACAAAGATTAAACAACAAAAACCATTGTGAAACAAAATCAAACTTCTTGTACACACAACATTGATAAAAACAGAAAGAATCTCACCGAAGTGCTATTGACTCAGTTTTAATAATATGCCTTTCAAAAAAGAAGCATCACTCAGAGCTTATTCTATTTCCTAAATTACAGTACAAAATTATTTTGTCTTGTGCTTCATATCTGCTCTTACATAATAGATCTACAATTTCTAATTGTAAGAGTAACTTTTTCAGTAATTCTGATTCTGATTCTGATTGGACATATAATGAATTTAAAAGGTTGTCACTGTGTTTTTTTTTTTCTTGTCTAGGCCCATCTCCCTACGTTTTCCCTACCCCCATTCCCCTTTTCCCCAGGGAATAGGACTACGGTTCCTTTTGTTCCCATCATAGAACTAGGCCAAACTGGGCCAAACTGTGACACAGCATCAGGTCACTAAGGGCCTTCCCAGTCAAGTTCTATCTCAAAGGATGAAGATTTGTTTTCATTTTATTTTTCCTTAATCTTAATCAGTACTTCTGTTACTTGCAACTGCAGCTGAGGCTTCTTTTGTTGAGCACCTTGAAGGAGTTTGTCTACAACCTCTACATAAATGCTTATTAGCTGGTTAAAGAGAGAATTTAAATCTCTCTTAGCTTCACCAGAGTTAAACAAAATCAACTAACTCAGATTTTCCTTGTACATTTTGTGTTCCAGATTCCTAACCATACAAGTGGCTCTCTGTCACACTTGCTCCAGCTTTTGAAAACTGTTTATTTCAGGAATTAATGTTAACATGTTCATATTGTCATGGAGTTAAATCTAGATCTATCTGTGTTGGTGACAGGGGGACAGCAGATCCACGAGCCCAAAAAAAGGCAAAGGGGGGGGAAGGAACAAAGAAGGAAAGGAATAATTTTTAAAAAATGGCAATGATCTGAGGAAAATTAATTTACTAATTACAATAGCAGAAATACAAGTTAATTGGGATTGAAGTTAATAAGCCAAATAAATGAGAGTGCCCAAAACTGAAGGCATTACTCTAATGCTGAAGGCGATAGAGCTAGAAAGAACACACCACAGAGACAAGCAGTAAAAGAATGGGCAGTCTCATGACTTGCAAGCAGTTTTATTTTTCCCTCTAAACAGAAAACAAAAACAGAACAGTGAAAATCTTCTGGGATATGTAGCTTTTCTCTTCTGAGAACCAGTACCCGGAAATACTGACAGTCCATGGAAGTGGTGCATTAACTCTTTAACTCCCAGTGCTCTACATAATGTTAAGATGTGGAATACTGATAACAAAAATCATAAAACCATGACGTGGGGATTTAAGAAAGAATATTCTGAGCAGAAGCTGCGGTACAAGGTAAACAGCATGAGAAAAGAATGCTGAGAACCAAGGACGCCTCCAGAAGATAAAAACTAAGTCTGTGCCTCAGATGCTGCAAATGGCACCTACCATGTGGAGCAATAAACATGCCAAGGCTGAATGAACCTGGTCTGGCAGCGCTTCCCAACTGAACGACGGAGAGAGTATTTTGCGTGCCCATCACTTATCTGCAGGATAGAAGGTGAGCAGTCGGGATCCATGGGGAATTTACTAAAGCAAAGGAGCAACAAGTAAATCATGAAGTATTACAGTGAATTTTAAAGTTTCAGAATCGACCTGTATATACTTCAGCATTAGTTACTTTTCTTGATGGGATAAGAAAATATGTCCCTGCGTTTCCGATGACTGGGTTTTCTTTTGACGAGATGGTTTGGGACAAAATTGGCACAAAACTCTGGGACATTACTGCAGACAAGACTGCTGATTAAACATTTACATGTTTAAATAGTGGAAGCATTCAAATCCGAAAAGGCAAACACCCAACCCTGCCCCGGTCACGAAGAAGTTAAATCGCAGCCCTTGGAGAGCACTGCCACTCCTGCTGTGAGGCGCCCGCAGCTCCTGCAGTCACAGCCCGACCCACAGCACCCATGCCGCGCAACCCCCCCCCCCCCCCCCCCCCCCCCCGTTCCGCCGCTTCTGCTTCCAACATGTAATTTTGTTAAAGACTACAGTGCTTAAGAGAAATGCAGAAGAGAGGCGTTGTCATGGGGTGATACTGACATGTTGCAAGCCTTTCCTGTGATATGCAAATCAGCACCCTTGGAGGGAATCCCTGCTTTATGAGGCGGTAGAAGAGCTAAGGAAGTCAGTGAAAGATAACGGAATTCAGTTTGTATTTACCTATAATCTTTTGGTTGGAATCGGTAACAGCTATGTTATGACTTCTCATGATTGGAAATTTCTATCTCCCATGCAATATACTGTGTTTATGACTGAGTACCGAGATCAGACTACTGCCCAGATGATGAATAATTTGACCATGTTGATGGGCGGCCCCTTGATCTGCTGGGAAACTGTAAGAGAGATGGACCACGCGCTATAACAACAAATGCAGACCTGAATCAGCCATCCACCGCCTGGCCAGCTCACTCAGACCAGCCATCGCTGGCAACGCAGGAGTGGATTTGGCCACCGCCCAGTCAGTGACGCTGACTGATAGCGCCGTTAGCACGACTTTTATTCCAATAGGCATGATGGGCCCCCTTAGGAACGGGTGTAGCACCCTCCTGTTAGAACATTCTTCTGTTACACGGGGGGGACTTTTTATTTTACTGAATTATAGATGCTATACTGCTCGTCCGGCAGGCAGTACAATCTGCAGGTTTACAAATAGCTGAAGAAAAGGTGTAACACAGCTCTCCGTGGAAATATTTAGGATGGAAAATTCCATCTCATACCATTCAGCTGCAAACCCTCAAAATAGTATCCCATGTGCAGACACTAAGATCTACACCCTCTATTCCAAATACTCAGAGGAGAACCAGATCTAACCTCTAAGAGACAATTAACACCAGAAGCGCTACAATGATTAGACTCTGTAATAACATCACTGAAACATCAATACAGCCATCATGTTTGTTCATTACTTCCAGTATCTCTTACAACAATATCAAACTCTTACCAACCATATAGCTTGTTATGTCAATGGGATACCTCAATAAAAGATTCTCTCATCATCCTCAAATGGATATTCTTACCGCATACATTCTCAAGAACCATTACATGGTGGCCTTCTACGATGGAGTGATGGCATCGGTGGATGGGGAAAAGGCGATGGATGTCATCTACCTGGACCTCTGCAAAGCCTTTGACATGGTCCCTCACCGCAGCCTTCTCTCTAAATTGGAGAGGTGTGGATTTTAAGGATGGACTGGTCGATGGATTAAGAATTGGTTGGCTGGATGCAGCCAAAGAGTTAAGATTAATGGTTCTATGTCAGGGTGGAAGCTGGTCACAAGTGGTGTCCTTCAGGGGTTGGTCTTGGGAACGGTGCTCTTCAACATCTTCATCAATGACATAGATGATGGCATCGAGTGCAGCCTCAGCAAGTTTGCAGATGACACCAAGCTGAGCAGTGCAGTCGATACACTGGAAGGAAGGGAAGCCATACAGAGGGACCTGGACAGGCTGGAGAAGTGGGCCCATGAAAACCTAATGAGGTTTAACAAGGCCAAGTGCAGGGTGCTGCACTTGGGTTGGGGCAATCCTAGGTGTTTATACAGACTGGGTGAAGAACCCCTTGAGAGCAGCCCTGTGGAGAAGGACTTGGAGGTCCTGGTGAACAAGAAGCTGGACATGAGCCAGCAGTGTGTGCTTGCAGCCTGGAAGGCCAACTGTGTTCTGGGCTGCATTAAAAGACAAGTGGCCAGCAGGGAGAGGGAGGTAATTGTCCCCCTCTACTTGGCTCTTGTGAGGCCCCATCTGGAGTACTGCATCCAGGCCTGGGGCCCCCAGTACAAGAAAGACGGAGAGCTCTTGGAACAAGTCCAGAGGAGGGTCACTAAGATGATCAGAGGGCTGGAGCACCTCTCCTATGAGGAAAGGTTGAGGGAACTGGGCTTGTTTAGCTTAGAGAAGAGAAGGCTCTGGGGAGACCTCATTGTGGCCTTCCAATACTTGAAGGGAGTGTATAAACAGGAGGGGGAACAGCTGTTTACGAAGGTGGATAGTGATAGGACAAGGGGGAATGGTTTTAGACTGAGACAGGGGAGGTTTAGGTTAGATATTAGGAGGAAGTTTTTCACACAGAGGGTGGTGAGGCAGTGAAACAGGTTGCCCAAGGAGCTTGTGGATGCCCCATCCCTGCAGGCATTCAAGGCCAGGCTGGATGGGGCTCTGGGCAGCCTGATCTAGCAGTTGGCGACCCTGCACATAGCAGGGGGGTTGAAACTAGCTGATCTTTGAGGTCCTTTTCAACCCAGGTCATTCTATGACTCTATGATACATCACAAGTGGAGATGTTTGCAATGCTAATACAGCAAAGTCAACACCGTCTACAAATTTTACAAGCTTTTGACCCTGATTGCATCTACATACCTGCTACTAAAAAAGTTTTAGATTGGATGTTTGCACATTTGCTAACTTTACAAACTGCTATGTCTGACTATACTAGACAAATCTCCACTCATCCCCCTAAACATCAGTTACTGCATAATTTGAGCGATTTATGCCTTACTACAGATGTTTTACTTTCATATGTTCCCATACCTAATGTTGTTACTGTATTTACAGAGGGCTCTGGCAAGACACACCAAGCAGTGGTCATCTGGTGTATGACTGCTTTACAATGGCAGTCAAGACGTGCACATTGTCGATGGGTCACCTCAAGTTGTAGAACTTGCTGCTGTGGCTCAAGCTTTTCAAATTTTTTCAGAACAAGAGCTTAATATAATAACTGACTCTTTATATGTTACAGGTATCATTCAGAGGATTGAAGGATCTTTTCTTAAGGAAGTTAACAACCCTGCCTTGTTTGCACAGCTCAAGTGAGTTTTGCATTATGTCTCTCACCATAGTCTTCCTTATTTTATTACACATATTCGATCACACACTACGTTGCCTGGTCCATTAACTGAGGGCAACCATAAGGCTGATCAAGCCACAGTCACCTTTGCTACTCCTCAACTATTTCAACAAGCATGACTCTCCCACCAATTTTTCCATCAGAATAGGAGAGCCTTACAAAAACAATTCCAATTGACAGTGGATCAAGCCCATAACATTATTCTAACATGCCCAGATGCCCCCAGAGTTGCCTCCAGAAGATAAAAATTAAGTCAAGTAAGCTGCGTGATCGCTGCATGACAATGACCCTGATTGGAGGAAGAGCACATGGCTAGGAATGACTCAGACTCTGATTGGATAAGCACCTGCATGCCCTGTTAAGGAGTGTCTGTATAGAATGTTTTTTTGACATGTAAAGGGGGGTGGGAAAGTTACAAGAGAAAACTTGGGAATGTATATAAGGGATGTTAGAACCTGCAATAAACAATTTGGATTGTTCACATCTGAGTCCATGCCTCAGACACTGCACCATGACACATATGAGTCACAGAATGAGTTTAATTTAGGTCAGTGCAAGAACTTATGGCCATAAATTGGAACACATGAAGTTCTGCACCAATATGCAAAAGAACTTCTTCATGATGAGGGTGACAGAGCACTGGAACATGCTGCTCAGGGAGGTTGTGGAGTCTCCTTCTCTGGAGATATTCAAGATACATCTGGACGCCTACCTGTGCAACCTGATGTAGGGGGTTGGACTCAATGATCTCTGGAGGTCTCTTCCAACCCCTACAATTCTGTGATTCTCCGTCATCAAGATTTTCTCTGTTCATATATCACCAGTACACTAGCTTAGGGCTCTAAGCACAGCTATTGTGCTCTCAGAAGGGCATCCTGAAATAGCTGCCAGCTCTGCTCCACTCCTTTATGCCCCTGAAGACAGTTTCACACAGGATCTCATACAATAATTCCTTCAACAGATCCAAGTTTGCTCACCTGAAGTTCAGGGACCTGACTATGTTTTTGCTGGGCCCATATACTTTGAAATCAAAAACTTCAACAAGGGCATGGTCACTACAGCCAAGATTGCCTCCAAACTTAACCTCTTTAATGAGCTCCTCTACACTGGGGAGCACCAGCTCCAGTAAAAGTTGTCCTCTGGTCAGTTTGTCTAATACAGGCAAGTCCAACCTGTGGCCTGCAGGCTGCATGCAACCTGCCACAGCTTGTAATTTGACCCACCCCCTGCATGGCACCATCCTGGTGATGGCTCTTCCCTCTGAGGGGCCCAACCCAACCCCACACCTATCACTCAGCAACAATCAAACATCAGTGTGTGATTGGCACTGACATAGATGAAACCAGGGTACGGGAGGGCACATTGCAATGGTAACTCAAATTATGGCAAATAATTTTATGCATTTTGATACATTGGCTTGTAGTGGAAATGCTAAGTCACAGCCTGGAGCCAGTCTCTTGTTGGAGATCCCTGCCTATCTGAGGCCTTCCAAAGTTAAGCAGCTCTTTTCTTTCATTTCTGCATCCATGGCTGCTCCACTTCAGCTCGTTCTCATTTGCTGCTGCTGAAGACTTTGCCACCCTGCTATTATCACAGTATTTTCCATCACATTATAACATTACACTTGGTGAGCCAGGTAGATACTTATTTATGATGGATTACCTAAAAGATTATGCGTTGGATAGTCACTGGGACCCTGAATACACCAAAAGAGGAACTCCCAGGGGAAACCCCAGGATTCCTGGGTTCCCTGTGGCTAAGTGCTGCTTGGATTATCAAAGAGTGGGGACCTATAACAGATAATGGTCCCATTATTAAATCACCTTCAAAAATGGCTAATTTCCTGAATAAATTAGGACAAAACTTTTTGATAACTGAGAAAAGAGAAAAAAGAAGAAAAAAGAAAAAAGAAAAAAGAAAAAAGAAAAAAGAAAAAAGAAAAAAGAAAAAAAGAAAAAAGAAAAAAGAAAAAAAAAGAAAAAGAAAAAGCAGCATCTGCTATGGCATGGCCACTGCTTCTCACAATTAATGCGTATCATTCCTTGGAGGAAGAATTAAAAGATGAAAATGAGCTTTTGAAAACTCATATTAAACAACCAGAAAATAAAATTACATCTTTGACAGGGCAATCTGCCTCACCTTTGAATGGAACTTCCCCTTTGAGATTAAGACCCATATCACTAGAAGGGGAAAAAGACTTGTATCAGCAGGATCCTTGGATCCTAGTTGAACCCAAGAACAAAAAGGACGAGCAGACTAAAATCCAACTAGATGATCTGGGAACCTCAGATCCTCTAGAAATAAGGCCAGTAATAACTCAGAAGAGAAAGAAAATCCAAAGCAGACCAGCAGGGTTGGCACCTGAAGAGTGGCCCACTGCATACACCACATTACATGTATATGCATGCCCATACATGGCTGCTGAAGTCATGGATCTATTACAACTATTTAAGCAAAGACCACAAGAGAGCATACCAGCTTGGCTGTTGAGATTATGGGACATGGGGGCTGAAAGTATGATAATTAACAGGCCCAAGATTTCTAAACTAGCATCCGTTACCAGATGCCAGATAACTGGCTTTCAGACAAAGGCTATATGCCACTGTGATGCATAATGACGAAAACAATTCTCTAATTCAATGCATAATGGTGGTGTGTAGAATCACATGGCTGAACAAAAGTGATATACCAATAAATAGAAGACTATGGACCTCGATGGAAGAACTTCAAAATTATATCAGAGAACTATGGATGAAGGAGGCCATTTATGACCTGGTGAAATTCTCAGCAGGGATGAGGGATCTCATACTACAAGAATCCCCTCCTCAACAGTATGGTACATTTGTATCCATAATGAACCCCTTAGTGGCCTCAGAGGCCATCACCCAACAAGCTGCCCAAGTGGTAGCTGATCTGGGGGAGACACAGAGCTTTTGAAACAGGCACAATATTTTAACATTGGAAGAGGAAGAGATCCTCCCCGTAACTAAAACCAGAAGACCCACCCCATGGACTCCTCAATCAGGACCCATACAGGTATCCCAAAAGCAAATGTTCAATGACTTAATCTGAGCTGGGGTTCAATTTGCTAAAATTGATTGGCAGCCAAATCATGTCCTCCTCCAGCTATGGAGACAATTGGAAGACAAGCAAGTTTCAAAAAACTTGCCCCAAAAAACAGGGGTGAGAACTACTGAAAAAATACCAACAAGAAAATGCAATCTGGAAGATTTCCTAGTTCCCAGTAAAAGGAAAAAGCCTCCTCAAGTGATCCAGGCAGTTAAGCCTGAGCCACCTGAGGAAAAAGAATTGGCAACTGCTCAGCTACTTGTGTGACAGGAGATACCAACACACCTGCACCTACAGCCCCCAGATGGGACTGGAGGCTCTATGTTGAACTGACTGTTTTTGGTCCTGAAATAATGTACAGCGAGTTACGGCACTAATTGATACAGGCACAGAAAAGTCAATTATTTATGGTGATCTAACCAAATTCCAGGGAGATAGGGTGATGACTGGTAGGTTCAGGGAGATAGACCATCCCTGTAACCCAGACATAGTTGAGGTCGGGCATCTCCTACCCCGGGAGTATAAGGTGTCAATTGCCCCAGTCCCAGAGTATATACTGGGCATAGATATACTATGGGGTCTGACTCTCCAGACAACTGTAGGAGAGTTTAGATTGAGAGAGAGATATATTAGTATCCAGGTGGTGCAGTCGATATTAAGATGCCATGAGAAACATGAGACAATTTGCTTGCCGAATCTGCACAGGTTCACTAATACTAAACAGTATAGACTCCCAGGGAGGCAAGAGGAAATCCTAGAACGGTGCAGGAGCTATAAAAAGTAGCGATCATAAGACCTGCACATAGCCCATATAATACCCCCATATGGCCAGTATGGAAGTCAGACAGCACATGGAGAATGACAGTGGATTGCAGAGAATTAAATAGGGTCACGCCACCCATTCATGCAACCATTCCCAATATTGCCTCCCTGATGGAAACATTGTGTAGGGAGACAGAAACCTACCATTGTGTCCTAGACTTGGCAAATGCATTCTTCAGTATTCCCATTCATGAAGAATCTCAGGACCAGTTTGCATTTAAATGGGGAGGCAGGCAGTGGACATTTCAGGTCCAGCTGCAAGGGTATGTGCATTCGCCGACATACTGTCATAACTTAGTGGCACGTGACCTAGCAGAGTGGAATAATCCTAATAACATCAAACTGTACCACTATATCGATGATCTCATGCCGACATCTGATTCACTGGAGGCATTAGGAAAGTCAGTAGACTCATTAAGAGAAAGGGTGGGCTATAAATGCACAGAAGGTGCAAGGATGAGGCCTGTCTGTGAAATTCCTGGGTGTTTGGTCAGGAAAGACCAAAGTACTACCCAGTGCAATAATAGACAAGGTTCAGGCGTTCCCACCCAGTCCCTACCACGCCAAGGAAGCTGCAAGAATTTTTCAGGATATTGGGATACTGGCATTCCATTAAACCCCGCTTAGCGCAGCTGCTGAGGCCTTTGTACTGACTCAAAAAAAAGCCAAAAATGGGACCGGGGGAGAATTGATCAAGACGCATTCACGGAAGCAAAACCAGCTGTTAAACAGGCCCAGGCACTGGGTATATTCAATCCCACTGTTCCAGCCGAACTAGATGTTCACGTAACACAGAATGGGTTTGGTTGGGGCCCATGTCAGTGCCAGAATTCCATTCAAACCCCAGTTTTGGGTTCTGCTCCCATGTCTGGCATGAAACAGAAGAGAGGTACAGTATGACTGAAAAACAATTACTTGCTGCCTACTCCACATTACAGGCAGTTGAGCCAATTTAGCAGTTGACCAGAAGATCAGACTGTTGTGGGGTTGCTACGAGTAAAAGAGCAACAGGTACCGATTGCTACAAAAACGGTGCACAGGCGGCAGTACCACACCAACAGGTATTCCTTGCTCCCCATTCATAAGTTGATTAGTCAACTAGAGAGCCAGGGAGTTATCAGCAAAACTCACTCGCCTTTTAACAGCCCCATATGGCCAGTGCGTAAAGCCAGTGGAGAATGGAGGCTGACGGTGGACTACCGTGGCCTGAATGAAGTCACACCCCCACTGAGTGCTGCTGTGCCGGACATGTTAGAACTCCAGTATGACGAAAGGTGAGAAGGGCCCCATAAGTGAAAGTAAAAAGGCAAGAAGGCTTCACAGTGACTGAGAATAAGGGGGGTGAAGGGGGATAGTTTATAGAAGCAAGAATATAAAGCTTGTTAGAAAATAAGATGGCAGACACTGGGTCAGGGATAGTGAGGGGGATGAAGGCCATGCTGATAAGGTTTGAGAACAACCCAGAGACATCTGGCAGGGAGGTGATTAGATGTCCACAGGGCAAAAAGAAACCGGTTTGGGGGGATGCCCCCCCGAAAGGTCAGAAGTTTACAGTTGAGAAAGGTCAGAAGCCTTTGCAAGGAGACGACAAATCTTCATCCCATGACCCACTACACACATGCAAGAGGGGAGGGTCTGCATGCTAATGAACTCTCGGGGGTGTAATGAATATGGATCTGAATTCCGGGAAAACTATTGATTATGTATTAGTTTAACCTATATCCGTAGCACAATTTTTCCTGACAGTGCGCAAGTTAGGCAGAACGATCCCCCTTGCACCCAGCATATGCGCACCACTGAACAAACCACACCTGCTTTGTAATCTTACTTGGGTTACAGAGTTTGATTCCACATGTCAATGAACTGGAGTCAAAAGCAGACACCACTGACATTGCTAATGCCTTCTTTTCCATTCCTTTGGCCACAGAATGTAGGCCACAGTTGGCTTTCACCTGGAGGGGCGTTCAGTATAACTGGAACGATTTGTCCCAGGGGTGGAAACCCAGCCCAATCATTTCCCATGGGTTGATCCAAACTGCACTGGAAAAGGTAAGTGCTCCTGAGCACTTACAGTCCATTGATGACATTATTGTGTGGGGCAACACAGCAAAGAAAGTTTTTGAGAAAGGAGAGCAAATAATCCAGATCCTTCTGCATGCTGGTTTCGCTATTAAGCAAAGCAAAGAGAAAAAGGACCAGCAAAAGAAATTCAGTTCCTAAGTATAAAGAGGCAAGATGGATGTTGTCATATCCCAACAGATGTGATCGACAAAATCACTGCCACATCTCCACCAACTAATAAGAGACACAATCTTTTCGGGGCATAGTGGGCTTTTGGAGAATGTATGTTCCAAACTACAGCCTCATTGTAAACCCCCTTTATCAGGTAACAAAGAAGAAGTATAATTTTTTGTGGGGCCCTGAGCAGCAGCAGGCTTTTGAACAGATTAAACGGGAGATAGCCCGTGCCGTGGCCCTAGGGCCAGTACGGATGGAACAGGATGTGAAGAACATCCTCTACACTGCTGCTGGAGAAAAAGGTCCCACTTGGAGTTTGTGGCAAAAAGCCTCAGGAGTGACCAAAGCCAACCCCTAGGATTCTGGAGTCGAGCCTACAGGGGGTCTGAAGAATGCAACACTCCAACTGAGAAGAAGAAGATCTTAGCTGCGTATGAGGGGCTTTGGGCTGCTTCCAAAGTAAACAGTACTGAAAACGCAGCTCCTTCTGGCACCGCGACTGCCAGTGCTGAAATGGATGTTCAAGGGAAAGGTTCCCTCCATCCATCATGCTACTGATGCCACTTGGAGTAAGTGGATTGCGTTGATTATGCAGTGAGCGCGGATGGGTAACTTCAGCTGTCCAGGAATCCTACAGGTGATCATGGATTGGCCTGAAGGCAAAATTTTGCAACATCACCAGGAGAAAAGGTATCGCGTGCGAAAGAGGCCCCACCATACAATGAACTACCAGAAAATGAAAAGAAATATGCCCTGTTCACAGATGGATCGTGTCGTATTGTGGGAAAGCATCGCAGATGGAAATCTGCTGTGTGGAGCCCCACACGACAAGTTGCAGAGGCCACTGAAGGGAAAGGTGAATCAAGCCAATGTGCAGAGGTAAAGGCTGTCCAACTGGCCTTAGATGTTGCTGAACGGGAGAGGTGGCCAAAGCTTTATCTTTACACTGATTCGTGGATGGTGGCAAATGCTTTATGGGGGTGGTTACAGCACTGGAAACAAAAGAAGGGGCAAACCTGTTTGGGCTGATGAACTGTGGAAAGACATTGCTGCCCGAATAAAGAATATGGTTGTAATGGCATGCTATGTAGATGCTCATGTGTCCAAGAGTCGGGCTACTGAAAAAAAAAACAAAATAATAACCATCAGGTAGATCGAGCTGCCAGAATTGAGGTGGCTGAAATAGACCTGGACTGCCAAACCAATAGTGAATTATTTATAGCTCAGCACGCAAATGATACCTCAGGCCATCAAAGAAGAGATGCCACATACAAGTGGGCTAGAAACTGAGGGGCAGACTTAACTATGGATGCTATTGCATAGGTTATTCATGACTGTAAAACATGCCCCACAATTAAACAAGCCAAGACAATGAAACCTCTCTGAGGGGAAGGGCAACGGCAAAAGTGTAAATATGGGGAGGCGTGGCAGGTTGATTATATATATTGTATTATAGTGCGTTATTTTGCATTCCAATATCTTATTTAGTAAATGAGTTTGTTTCTCCTCAGATTGTTGCTGCTGTTTTGTTTTAGGCCCATCTCTCTATCCTTTTCCCTTCTCCTTTTCTGAGGCACGGATCCATGGATCCCTCTGCCCCGCTAGTCACAGAACCGGGCCAAATCTTCCCATAAACCACTGGTAAGTCAGGCATGGTGCAGAAGACATGTACAGTATGATTGACAAACAGTTATTGGCTGCCTACTCCGCATTAGAGGCAGTAGAGCCAATAATCCAAACAGCTGAAGTCACAGTTAATACTACCCTGCCAATTCAGTGGTGGGTGAGAGATCTAACACACCTTCCTGAGGCAGGGGTGGCCCAAGCACAGACAGTGGCATGATGGGTCACCTATCTCAGCCAGAGTAGTAGTCTGTCTTCATCACTACTGAAAGAACAACTTCAAAAGTTTCCCAGAACCACAACCAGGAGTCCCACCTCACAGACTCTTCAATCGGGTCTCATACAAATACCCCAAAAACAAATTTTTAATGACTTAATCCAGGCTGGGGTTCAATTTGCAGAAACTGATCACTAGTCCAATCATGTCCTCTTCCAGCTATGGAGGCAGTTAGAGGATAATCAAAAATTTCAACATCACCCCAAAAAACCTGGGGTGAGAACTATTGACATAACACCAACAACATGGAACTTGGAAGATTTCCTCACTCCCAGTAAAAGGAAAAAGACTTCTCAAGTGACCCAGGCCACTATGCCCGAACCACCTGAGGAACAAGAATTGGCAATTGTGCTGTTACTTGCGTGACGGGGGATGCCAGGCCCCCTGTAACTAGGGCCTCCAGACGGGACCAAAGGTCCTATGTTAAGCTGCCAGTGTTTTGGTCCCAAAAGAACATACAAAGGGTTATGGCGTTGGTTGACACAGGAGCGGAAACATTAATTATTTATGGGAATCCGACTACATTTAATGGGGATGGAGAGATGATTGGTGGCTTTGGGGGACAGACCATTTCAGTCACCCAAACATGGTTGAAAGTGGGGGTTGGGTGTCTCCTGCCCCAGTAGTTTAAAGTGTCTGTTGCCCCACTCCCAGATTACATCATGGGCATAGACATTTTATAGGGTCTAGCACTCCAGACAACCGTAACAGTGTACAGACTCAGACAGAGGTGCATTAGTGTCTGGGCAGTGCAGGCAATATTGAGAGGCCATGTGAAGCATGAGCCTATTCACCTGCCAGAACCGCACCAGATTACTAATGTGAGGCAATACAGACTACAGAGGGAACAAGATGAGATATCAAGGACTGTGCAAGAATAAGAAAAAGTTGGAATTATAAGACCTGCACATAGCCCATATAATTAACCCATTTGTCCAGTGCGAAAGTCGGATGGCACAAGAAGAACAACAGAAGATTATAGAGAATTAAATAAGGTCACGCCACCTGTTCATGCAGCTGTACCCAATATTGCCTCCCTAATGAAAACATTGAGTAGGGAAATAAAAACCTACTGTTGTGTCCTAGACTTGGCAAATGCATTCTTCACTATTCCAATCACCGAAGAATCGCAGGACTAGTATGCATTTACATGGGGAGGCAGGCAGTGGACATTTCAGGTCCGGCTGCAAGGGTATGTGCATTCACCCACCTATTGTCCTAACTTAGTGGTGTGTGATTTTGAATTGCACAGTGGGACACCTACGAATGGACTATCCACGCCCGACCAATCTGGGGCAAAGACATGTGGCTAGACATATGGAATACAGTCAAACACAGGACTGTACATGTCTACCATGTTTCTGGTCATCAGCCCCTACAGTCACCGGGAATCGATGAAGCCAACACGCTGGCAGAGTTTGGTGGATTGAGAATTCACCATCTGAGAACATTGCCCGTTGGTTACATCAGAAGGTACGGCATGCTGGACAAAAGACAATGTGGGCAGCTGCTAAAGCATGGGGACTGCCCATACAACTATCTGATATCGTCCAGGCATGCCAAGACTTTGACGCTTGCTCTAAGATGAGACCGAGACCATTGCCCAAAACAACAGCCCATCTTGCTAGAGGACACAATCCTCTCCAGCGACAGCAGGTCAATTACACTGGGCCCCTCCCTCAGTCTGAGGGAGCAAGATATGCCCTGATCTGTGTTGACACCACAAGTAGGCTAATGCAGGACTATCCAGTACCAAAAGCAAACCAGGCATATACCATCAAGGCCCTCACTAAACTGATGTCTGCCTACGGGACACCACAAGTCACTGAGAGCAACCAAGGGACTCATTTTACTGGTACCATCTTTAGTGTAATTCCAAGGTCACAGCCTGAACAAATACACGAACACGAGTGCCTGGAGTGGGGGGGCGTGTGCAATCTGAGTCTGTACAGGTTCCCCTTCCCCCCTCCCTCTCTTGCTATGCTGCGAGTATGAAAAGGAGGAGGCTACATTCCTCAGCTTACCCCTTTCTCCAAACTGTTACTGGGAGGGGTGACTTAATTTCTCTTGAATATCTTTTCCTATAGCACCTGTTTGCCAAATAAAGACTCCGTCATCACCTTTGTTTGCTCTGCACCATGATATAATGCTGGGCAGAAGAAAACAACACTGAATGGCGATTACACCTGCCCTATAAAACAATGAGGACAAGCCTTATTGAACACGATAATGGTATTCTTATTGCTGCCCTGAAGACAGACTCTCAGTCCCTGCAGGTGTGGAGAAAGAGATTCTATGAAACCGTGCAGGACATAAAGGAAAGGCCTAGATATGGCAGACCCAGTGCCCTGAAAACGCTACAAACAACATGGGCCTCTCCGCTTAGGATCCAAATTATAGGCACTGATAATAGGGTAAAACCCAGTTGGCAATGAAAATAACCTTCTGTTCCCTGCCCCTGAGAATTTAGATCCAGGTACCCATAGAATAAAATGGCCTTGGAAGGTGCAGGTACGACCAAAGTGGTGTGGACTACTTGCACCTTGGGGGAGATTATTGGAGGTGAAAGGCTCATTAGTCCCTCCAGTAATCAGCACATGGTCTACTGACATTCTGGTCAACACTCCAGTCTTGATGGCTAAGGGGACCCTCATCATGTCCCTATGGCAGATCAGGATCCCCTCCTTTGGTGCCTGATATAGTCATGCAGACACAGATATCCGGCCAAAGGATGTGGTACAGGCATCCAGGGCATACCAAAGTGGAAGCCAAAGTGCTGACCTAGAACAGGAATACAGCCTGCAGACCTGCCCTTCCTGGTACCCCTGAAACATCTGTTCTACTCTGTGAGTCTTTGAGTCTCTAGGATCACCGGAAGGAGCAAAATGCCAATGAAGCATTCCAGTGTTGCTGTGAGATCAAGCACGACAACTGGTGATGGCATACGTGGGACTGATGGAATATAGAATGGACCTGCACCACACTGCATGCCTCCAGTAACACTAATGAGCCTGGCTCCACCTCTCTTAGACCTCTGTCATGGTTCTATGTTTTTTTTTTTGTTTTTTTTTTATTTTCGGTTTCAGTATTCCACATCAAAACATCATGTAGCGTACGGGGTATTTAAGTGTTAATGCCCCAATTCCAAGTACCTATCCCTGTACATCACAGCAGTCACGGGATCTGGCCCTTCCCGGTAGGGCGGGTGCCCACTTGCTGCCTTGCAGTGGGTACTGGAGGGTGCTTTCCTAGACGTTCCAAGCTTTTCCCGGGAACTCTCTCTCTCATCTTCTCAGATTTATTAATCTCAATTTAAATTAAATTGTATTATACTGTGTTATCTTGTATTCTGGTATCATAGTAAAATAAGTTTTCCTCCATAGATTGTTCCCGTTGTTCTCTTCCCCTTCCTCCCTTCCTCCCTTCCTCCCTTCCCTCCCATTTTTTGTGGGGCTAGGGTGGGGGGGAGGGCAGAGGTCTGTCACCCCCCTGTCACAGACGTAGATTGATCTAGTCAACTCCGTGACAGATTTTGGTGGAGAATGCGAGCATAACTGCTTTTTAGCTTTTAGAACGAATCTTTTTTTCTCTCTGCTCTTAGAGAGCTTCGTTAAGGAGCATTATCAGTAGATGAGGTTTCTGTGCTGGAAAACCTGACCTTGAAAGATTATGTGTACTGCCAGTATTCTGGGATATTTGTAAACTATGATCACTACTTAGTCTGGGTAATGCCTTTTTCTTTCCTCTTTTTTTCCTCCTCTTGTTAGCTTCAATTCATTAACCCCTTTTTAGCAGGAACAAGTGTTGAACCCACTCGTTATAGTGGGGGTGCTGTGTAAAGGATTAAAAGCAATGGTGTTACTCACAACCTACTGGCCAATAATCAATATTTCTGGAGTGACCGGGGGCTCTCAAGAATTGACTGTGTTGGAGGCTGAGATAAGCCTCACTGGTAAGGACTGGCAAAAACATCCTATTGTGACGGGCCCAGGGGCTCCATGTATACTAGGTATTGATTACCTCAGAAGGGGGCATTTCAAGGATCCTAAGGGGTATCGATGGGCCTTTGGAATAGCTGCTGTGGACACAGACAACATTAAGCAGCTGTCTGTTTTGCCTGGCCTGTCAGAAGATCCATCTGTTGTGGGGCTGCTGCGAGTAAAAGAGCAACAGGTACCAATTGCAACAAAAAAGGTGCACAGGTGTCAGTACCACAACAGGGATGCTTTGCTCCCCATTCATAAGTTAATTCGTAACTAGAGAGCCAGGGAGTTATCAGCAAAACTCACTCACCTTTTAACAGCCCCATATGGCCAGTGCGTAAAGCCAGTGGAGAATGGAGGCTGACGGTGGACTACCGTGGCCTGAATGAAGTCACACCCCCACTGAGTGCTGCTGTGCCGGACATGTTAGAACTCCAGTATGAACTGGAGTCAAAAGCAGCCAAATGGTATGCCACCATTGACATTGCTAATGCCTTCTTTTCCATTCCTTTGGACAAAGAATTTAAGCCACAGTTTGCTTTCACATGGAGGGGCGTTCAGTATACCTGGAACCATTTGCCCCAGGGGTGGAAACACAGCCCGACCATTTGCCATGGATTGATCCAAACTGTATTGGAACAGGGCAGTGCTCCTGAGCACCTGCAGTACATTGATGACATCATTGTGTGGGGCAATACAGCAGAAGAAGTCTTCACGAAAGGAGAGCGAATAATCCAAATTCTTCTGAGTGCTGGTTTTGCTATTAAGCGAAGCAAAGTGAAAGGACCTGCCCAGGAAATTCAGTTCCTAGGTATAAAGTGGCAAGATGGCCGTCGTCACATCCCGACAGATGTGATCGACAAAATCACTGCTATGTCTCCACCCACTAGCAAAAGAGAGACACAATCTTTTCTGGGTGCAGTGGGCTTTTGGAGAATGCACTTTCCAAACTACAGCCTCATTGTAAGCCCCCTTCATTATGTGACGCGAATGAGAAATGAGTTTACATGGGGCCCTGAGCAGCAGCAGGCTTTTGAACAGATTAAAAAGGAGATAGCCCGTGCCATGGCCCTAGGGCCAGTACGGACTGGACAGGGTATAAAGAACATCCTCTATACTGCTGCTGGAGAGAACGGTCCCACTTGGAGTTTGTGGCAAAGAGCCTCAGGAGAGACCCGAGGCTGACCCCTGGGATTCTGGAGTCGAGCGTACAGAGGGTCTGAAGAGCACTACACTCCAACTGAAAAGGAGATCTTAGCTGCATATGAGGGGGTTCGGGCTGCTTCCGAAGTAGTCGGTACTGAAACACAGCTCCTTCTGGCACCTTGACTGCCAGTATTGAACTGGATGTTCAAGGGAGAGGTTCCCTCCACCCATCAAGGTACTGAGGCCATTTGGAGTAAGTGGATTGCGTTGATTACACAGCGATGGCGGATGGGGAACCTCAGCCGTCCAGGAATCCTAGAGGTCATCATGGACTGGCCTGAAGGTAAAAAGTTTGGAACACCACCAGGAGAAGAAGTATCACATGCTAAAGAAGCCCCACCATACAATGAACTACCAGAGAATGAAAAGAAATATGCCCTGTTCACAGATGGATCGTGTCGTATTGTGGGAAAGCATCGCAGATGGAAATCTGCTGTGTGGAGCCCCACACGACAAGTTGCAGAGGCCACAGAAGAGAAAGGCGAATCAAGCCAATTTGCAGAGGTAAAGGCTGTCCAACTGGCCTTAGATGTCGCTGAACGGGAGAGGTGGCCAATGCTCTATCTCTACACTGACTCATGGATGGTAGCAAATGCCTTATGGGGGTGGTTACAGCAGTGGGAGCAAAATAATTGGCAAAGAAGGGGCAAACCTGTTTGGGCTGCTGAACTGTGGAAAGACATTGCTGCCCAAATAAAGAATATGGTTGTGAAGGTGCGCCATGTAGATGCTCATGTGCCCAAGAGTCGGGCTACTGAAGAACAGCAAAATAACCATCAGGTAGACGAAGCTGCCAGAATTGAGGTGGCTCAAATAGATCTGGACTGGCAGAACAAGGGTGAATTATTTCTAGCTCGGTGGGCCCATGAGACCTCAGGTCATCAAGGGAGAGATGCAACATACAAATGGGCTAGAGACCGAGGGGTGGACTTAACTATGGATGCCATTGCACAGGTTATTCATAACTGTGACACATGTGCGACAATTAAACAAGCCAAGAGGATGAAACCTCTGTGGGAGGAAGGGCGATGCCAAAAGTATAAATATAGGGAGGCGTAGGCAGGTTGATTATATCACCTTGCCACAATCTCACAGTGGTAAGCATTATGTGCTTACTATGGTGGAGGCAACCACTGGGTGGCTTGAAACATATGCAGTACCCCATGCTACCACCCGAAACACCATACTGGGTCTCGAGAAACAAGTCCTGTGGCGACATGGCACCCCAGAAAGAATTGAGTCAGATAATGGGACTCATTTCAAAAATTCTCTTGTAAATACTTGGGCCAAAGATCATGGCATCGAGTGGAATTACTATATTCCCTATCATGCACCAGCCTCTGGTAAAATTGAACGATACAATGGATTGTTAAAAACGATGCTAAAAGCACTGGGTTGTGGGACATTTAAGCACTGGGAGAAGCATTTGGCAGAAGCCACCTGGTTAGTCAATACCAGAGGATCTATTAATCATGATGGTCCTAACCAATCCAGTTCCCTGCATACCGTAGAGGGAGACATAGTCCCCGTTGTACATGTAAAGAACATGTTAGGAAAGGCAGTTTGGGTTCTTCCAGCTTCTGGAAAGGGCAAACCTCTTTTTGGTACAGTTTTTGCCCAGGGACCAGGATCCACTTGGTGGGTGATGCAAAAGAATGGGGATGTTCAATGTGTACCACAAGGAAACTTGATGCCAGGGGAGTGCAGTTACTAATTCTATGTATATATATATATAGCCATATGTGTGTAATGCATTGTAATCATTTTTTGTTTGTATATATGTATATATATTTTAAGCATGATGTAACGATGTAGAATAAGGGGTGGAATGTCATGGTTCTATGTTGTTTTTGTTTGTTTGTTTGTTTCTATTTTGGGTTTCAGTATTCCACATCAAAACATCATGTAGTGTACGAGCCATTGAAGTGTTAATGCCCCAATCCCAGGTACCTATCCCTGTACATTACAGAAGTCATGGGATCTTGTCATGGTTCTATGTTTTTGTTTTTTTGTTTTTGGATTTCAATATTCCACATCAAAACATCATGTAGTGTACGGGGCATTAAAGTGTCTCTGCCCAAATTCCAAGTACCTATCCCTGTACATTACAGCAGTCACGGGATCTGGCCCTTCTGGGTGGTGGGGGCGCTCTCTTGCTGCCTGGCAGTGGGTGCTGGAGGGTGCTTTCCTAGCCGTTCCAAGCTTTCCATGTTTGAATCGGTCCTGGGAACTCTCTCTCTCTCATCTTGTCTGATTTATTCATCTCAATTTCAATTAAATTGTATATATTGTGTTATCTTGTATTCCAATATTATAGTAAAGTAAGTTTTCCTCCATAGATTGTTGACGCTGCTCTTTTCCTCCCTTCCTTCCTTCCCATTTATTGTGGGACTGGGGTGGGGGGGGGGAGGGCAGAGTCCTGTCGCCCCTGTCACGGACATAGATTGATATGGTCAACTCCGTGACAGATTTTTGGCGCCCTACGTGGGGCTCGCTGCTTTTTAGCTTTTAGAACGAATCGCTTTTTCTCTCTGCTCTTAGAGAGCTTCATTAAGGAGCATTATCAGTAGTTCAGGTTTCTGTGCTGGAAAACCTGACCTTGAAAGATTAGGCATACTGCCAGTGTTCTGGGATATTTGTAAACTTTGAGCACTACTTCCTCTGTGTAGTGCCTTTTTTTCTTTTTTTTTTCCCTCCTCTTGTTAGCTTCAATTCATTAACCCCTTTTTAGCAGGCACCACTGACGAACCCACTCGTTATCCTGGGGGTGCTGGGTAAAGGATTAAAAGCAATGGTGTTATTCACAACCTACTGGCCAATAATCCAGCTCATAATTATATGTTGTGGAATTGCAACCATATATATGTACCTAATGACACTGATGGAGACACCTATGTTTTACCTATTTGCAATGTGGTATGATTTGAACTTTGACATCTACATCCCAGAAAAAAATGGCTAATTTCACAAACAACTACATCCCAAATGGAATAGCTAATCTTACAAACAACACAATGTTCAGACCAGTCTCTGGGTTTTCTTCTCCGTTTGTCAAACGTTTTTTGAATCCTGAATTAATAGTCATGTTGGTGTGCGTGTCATCAATTCTTCTGAATGTATTCCAATTCATTTGTAATAAGGGGAAGGAGTCTTCTCCAAAACTAGAGAATGATGACTGGCAGGGAATATGGAGAGGTTTAGGAAAGGTCTTAGAAGCATGGGGACCCGCAGTGTCATGGGATTTTACTCTTGAACACCTGTGGGATCCTGAGAAACTAAGTCAGTATTTGAGTCAGGGACTATGCGGCTTACATAAATCTAAGGAGGTACAACTGATTTGGGGTTTGGCTTGTGCTTACTGTGCCCTATATAATACCATTCTGGAGAGAGAGAGTTTCAGAGCTGAGGTTCAAGCCAAAGGGGAAAATCCCCAAGTCAAATCTAATCGATCACAGGAGACACCAGTAACAATACCAGTTGCTCCTGTGGAGGGCAAGAAATGGAAACAAGTGTCTTCGCGTCTTGAACGAAAAACAGAAGAAGAGGAGGAGGAGGTGGAGGAAGATCCAGGCGAGGGGCCCTCCTCAGAGCCACCACCCTCGCGAAAGGCAAAAGGGAAAACTAAGATACGTGCAGAAGAGAGTGATGAAGAGGAAGTCTCTATTACTACTCGCCGGCCTCTAAAGATGACTGAAATCCAAGGTTCAAGAAAGGAGTTTACACGGCGCCCGAATGAGACTCTTGTTTCCTGGTTGGTTCCCTGTTGGGACAGTGGGGCCCATAGCTTGTCTCTGGATGGTAGCGAATGCCATATGGGGGTGGTTACAGCAGTGGGTGCAAAATAACTGGCAAAGAAGGGGTAAACCTATTTGGGCTGCTGAACTGTGGAAAGACATTGCTGACCGAACAAAGAATATGGTTGTAAAGGTGCGCCATGAAGATGCTCAAGTGCCCAAGAGTCGGGCTACTGAAGAACAGCAAAATAACCATCAGGTAGATGAAGCTGCCAGAATTGAGGTGGCTCAAATAGACCTGGACTGGCAGAACAAGGGTGAATTATTTCTGGCTCGGTGGGCCCATGAGACCTCAGGTCATCAAGGGAGAGATGCAACATACAAATGGGCTAGAGACCGAGGGGTGGACTTAGCTATGGATGCCATTGCACAGGTTATTCATAACTGTGAAACATGTGCCATCATCAAACAAGCCAAGAGGATGAAACCTCTCTGGGAGGAAGGGAGATGGCAAAAGTATAAATACGGGGAGGCATGGCAGGTTGATTATATCACCTTGCCACAATCTCACAGTGGTAAGCATTATGTGCTTACTATGGTGGAGGCAACCACTGGGTGGCTTGAAACATATGCAGTACCCCATGCTACCGCCCGAAACACCATACTGGGTCTCGAGAAACAAGTCCTGTGGCGACATGGCACCCCAGAAAGGATTGAGTCAGATAATGGGACTCATTTCAAAAATTCTCTTGTAAATACTTGGGCCAAAGATCATGGCATCAAGTGGATTTACCATATTCCCTATCATGCACCAGCCTCTGGTAAAATTGAACGATACAATGGATTGTTAAAAACGATGCTAAAAGCACTGGGTTGTGGGACATTTAAGCACTGGGAGAAGCTTTGGGCAGAAGCCACCTGGTTAGTCAATACCAAAGGATCTATCAATCGTGATGGTCCTAACCAATACAGTTTCCTACATACCGTAGAGGGAGATAAAGTCCCTGTCGTACATGTAAAGAACATGTTAGGAAAGGCAGTTTGGGTTCTTCCAGCTTCTGGAAAGGGCAAACCTCTTTGTGGTACACTTTTTGCCCAGGGACCAGGATCCACTTGGTGGGTAATGCAGAAGAATGAGGATGTCCAATGTGTACCACAAGGAAACTTGATGCCAGGGGAGTGCAGTTAGTAATTCTATGTATATATATATATATATAGCCATGTGTGAATTTTAATCATTTTTTGTTTGTATATATGTATATATATTTTAAGCATGATGTGTATGGGAACTGCTGAGTCACTGCCTGAACCTCTGATTGATTACCTGAGGCAAGCCATGAGTCAGCCAGAGGAGCACAGGTGAAGGCAATTTACCTGTGCTGCCAGAAGTGGTGGAGCCTGTCTCCACCCCTCCTAGACCTATTTAAGAGCTGGCTACCAGAGGGGAAGGGTCTCTTCTGGAGCTCCCCTCTTTTTGTGTCTTCTGGTGTGTTTAACTGAAGGTTAAGTTCTTCCACTTATTCTCTTTTTGTTATCGTTGTCTGCTTTGCCTTACTCTCTTGATTATATTGCAATTATAACATCTGATATCTATTGATTACACTTAATTATATTGTGATTATAACATCTTGGTTATACAATGATGTAACGATGTAGAATAAGGGGTGGAATGTCATGGTTCTATGTTTCTGTTTTTTTGTTTTTTATTTCAATCTTCTACATCAAAACATCATGTAGTGTACGGGGCACTGAAGTGTCACTGACCCAATCCCAGGTACCTATCCCTGTACATTACAGAAGTCACAGGATCTGGCCCTTTCGGGTGGGGGGGGTGCTCTCTTGCTGCCTTGCAGTGGGTGCTGGAGGGTGCTTTCCTAGCTGTTCCAAGCTTTTCAGGTTTGACTCGGTCCTGGGAACTCTCTCTCTCATCTTGTCTGATTTATTAATCTCAGTTTCCATTAAATTGTATTATATTGTGTTATCTAGTATTCCGGTATTATAGTAAAATAACTTTTTCTCCATAGTTTGTTGCCACTGTTCTTTTCCTCCCTTCCTTCCTTCCCATTTTTGTGGGACCAGGGTGGGGGGGAGGGCAGAGGCCTGTTGCCTCCTGTCACGGACATAGATTGATCTGGTCAACTCCGTGACCACCTCATTTAAGGGCTGACTGGCACTGGGGAAGGATCCTTTTTAGGGATCTTTCCTTGGTGAGGCTTTACCTATGAACCTTGTATTTTCAGTATTTTCAGATATGGGTGTGCAATCTTTTTCCCTTCCTTTACAGCACCTTTTTGTTGTGTTGGTCCTTTTGTCATCACGCCTTTGTTGTAAAGCCTTTCCTGTTGTATTCATGTGTTCAATTACTACAATATAAAAACATTTTTTCTCAATTTTCTTCTTCTAGAGTCAGAAGATTGTGGTAATGTAACTCAACTATTTTTCACAACTCAATAGTTTTGTATAGATTAGATTTAAACAATTTCGATAGTTTTCAAAAATTCTAGTTCCACTGTGCAGAAAGTATTCCTGTTCAGGTAAACAGACCGATTAAAAGTCGCTATTCAATAATTTAGGACGGAGTATGTACTGAGGAAACAGTCACTTTAATAAGCCCCTATGCTCTGATACACAGACACTTATTTAATTTCACATAATGTATGAAAGGTTGTATTAATATTCCTTATTCTCTCCAAATACTATACTTGTACTCATACAACAAAACCACAAATTTCATACAAGTTCTGCTCAGAAAGTAATGCCTCCTGTGCTATTCTGTTGGCCCACAGTATCAGAGATGTATTTTGGTGGGATGGCAGTTCAGGTTGAACCTTCCCACCAGTATTTTATCGTGCTGTTGCTGTGAAACAGATGACAGCAGAGGGGCAGTCTGACAAAATGCTGTCTGACGTCAAAGTGGGTATAAAGGAAAGGTGTGTCACTGAATTTTTCCATGCGAAGAAAATGGCACCCATTCACATTCATTGACAATTCTTGAATATTTATGGAGATCAAATAGTGGATGTGAGCATAGTAAGGGGTAGCTGGTACATTTCAGCAGTGGCAACAGCGATGTGAAAGGCAAGTCAAGTTCCAGACAGCTGTGCACAGCTGTCACACCACAAAATGAAGAGTATCTCAATCGGCTCATCCACACAAATCAGCAGACTACAATTAGGGAAGTGTGTATGGAGCCCATTATTGGCTTCAATGCATTGGAAACAACGGTGGCAATGTTGGAGTATCAGAGTTTGCTCCAGATGGGTTCCATGAATGCTCACACAAGAACGGAAAGAACAGCATGTGCAAGTTTGTCAGGGCCTATTAAAACAATACAAGGCCAAAGGTGATAGTTTCCTGAATCACATCGTTGCTAATAATGAGATGTGGAATTCCCATCGAAGAAAAAGTCCAAGACTCACCCCTCAGCAGGTAAAGTGATGTGCACTGTCTTTTGGGATAGGAAAGAGGTGATCATTCTGGACTCCCTGGAACCTGGACAAACCATCAACTCTGACCACTGCACTGCAACAATAACTAAGCTCGATGTGAGAGTTAAAACTGTTTGTTTTTTTTTTTTTTTTTCCCCCCAGCCTCACATACCAGCTAGAGTACACTCAGATAAACATAAGAAGATAGGGAGAGGCACTACTGTCACCATCAGAGAAAAAGAAGGGACAAACAAGATCAACAAGAGGCAACAAATTATGAAGTGAGAATGAGAGAGAATTCAAGGTTGATGGGATTAGGATGTAGATACAATAGTAAGCCTGGGGTAGATTGTGAACCTGAAGTACTCAATTAAGGAGGAAACTGGGGAGCAATTCTTAGCCTACTTGGATATGTGACTTAAGGCTGTGATGTAGTTTTGGTTGTGCATTCCTGCAAGGACCCCCAATCATGAATTGAAACACAAGATCTGGTCTCTGAAAAATCATTTTAGTTATTTCTCAAATGAAGGCTCAAACCTCCAGACTCAGCCTAGAGAAGAAGACAATCTTTCATTTGCAGTACAGTAACGCCAATCCCCACGCCAATTTGTAGACCATGGACCACCTTGTCAGTCTTGGATGGACTGTCCTACTACACCCACATTATAGTCCAGATTTGGCATCTTCTGGCTTCCATCTGTCTGGGCTGATGACAGATGGAGTGCATGGGCAACATTTTCCTAGCAACAGCACTGTTGTAGCAGCTGTGAAACAGTCGGTCACCCCTATCTGTGCAGATTTTTGTGAGCATGGCATGCAGGCTCTTATTCATTGCTAGTGAACTGGTGGTGACTATTGAATAATAGAGCCTTGTAGCCAAAACTTTGCTCTACCAAACAGTGTTATTGTGGTTTTTGTATCTGTTTAATTTCCATGGAAATAAATAGGAGGCATCCATTTTTACTGTCTTCCTCAAAACACTTGTTCAAGTTACCATCTGTATCAATAATTAGGTATAGGTAGAAGACCAGGTAAACAATGTTTTCCATTGACTAACCTATATGGATCCCCTGCTTAGTTACACAGGAGTTATATGTTCCATTTTGCATGCTCACAAATCTTGAATTTGTGATTGACACCCAATGACTGACCTGTTCAACAGCAGTATAAGAACAGCTAAGACTCTTTTTGATCTCATTCCAGTTAGTTTTTACAATACAGAAATCAAGATTAAAATTTTACTTAGTACACTGTCACAGTTGGTTTCCAAGGCAATACTTAAAAATATATGAATTCATTTCTGTACGTTAAAATTCATATTGTTCAAAATGTTGAAGATTAAAAAAAAAAACCCACAAAAAAGCCCTCTCAAACAGAACATTCAACAGGAAAAAAAAAAAAAAAAAAATCAGCCTTCACAGCAACAGATAATCCAATATTGCATTTTCTGTGAATTAATTCAAATCTTTCAAGACTTCTACCTTGAAATACCACACCCCCAGGCGAAAAGATCACATTTGCAAAGTCAAAAGTTAAGCAATTCCCCCTTGTGCTCAAAAATTTTGACAGGGTCTTTTGATTATATAATCATGTAACATTCCCCCTCTCCCCACTCACAGGCCCAATCTACTCTGGAAATGAAACAATCTGTTTTGAGGTTGTAAGATCTGTTACATACATGACGCTTCAAATTCAAGTAAAAACAAAAGAGAAGCATGAAGCAAAAGAGGCTGGAAATGGAAGGAAAAAAAAAAAAGCCACACTTGAGAATCTGATTCTATTTCTATTACTATTGGCAAGTATTTTTGTGTTCTTTTTTTCCTGCATGTTCTGACACCCAATTTGAAGTACTGATTAGTCATACTTGTAAACAAAATTAATAACATTTGCTCTAACATTATCATACACATTATAATTAAAAAAAAAAATCAGATCCTACAGTTGCTCTATTTGGACTTCCAAAGTTATAAAGATAATGAACAACTTTTCTGTCTCAGCTACTAACTTACAAGATGGCATAATCTCCTGAAAAGCATTTAAAAAAACAATTTGTGAAGCATTCCAATATTACAATACATGATACAAAAAAAGTCTGTGAGGAAATTAAGGGTTCTATCTTTCTAGCAGTGTTTAATGATTTTAAGTGATTAAAGCCAAGAGCTATACATTAAAGACCAAAGAGAAATCAAAATATTTAATCATAAAAAACAGGAATGTAAGTAATCTCACAAGTGTATCCCACAGGACATGATCAACAATATCTTAAGTCAATCCTAAGAGACATTAACCTAACCTGTTTTAACCTGTTTGTTTTTGGTTTTGTTTTGTTTCTTTTTTTTTTTTTTTTTTTGCTTTTTTTTTGGGGGGGGGGGGGAGGAGATGGTTTTTTTGTTTGTTTGTTTTTAAATCTCTATTAAGAAGGCTACTTTCAATTCACACAGTAAAACAGGCAGATTGCTGTAGGAATAGTGACAACAGACTTAAAGACTACTGCAGTGCATTCACAAAGATGAAATGCAGACTACACAGAACCTGAACTACACAATTCCTTACCATTTCCTCTTACACTAAGAACTGCACACATTCCTGGATGTGAAATAATTCTTATTTGCCCAGCCAATACTTGCTTTGTAGTTCTGGCTTTTCCAGCAATTTGTCCCTCCTTCCTTTTCTGCCCTCTCTTAGTACAGACTTCCCACCCACTCTTGTCCCTAAACTGTTTCCTTTGACTGCACGCCCAATTTTAGAGTATCCTTTTGTCTGTTTCCTGCTAAAGCTATTTCATAGCTCTTCCAGTATCTTCACTAAGGACAATTGTATCTGTCCTATGTCATGGTTTTATGATTTTTGTTATTGGTATTCCACATCATAACATCATGTTATAGGATTTAGAGTTGATGCTCCAGTTCTGTGGACTGCCAATATTTCCGGGTACCTGATTCTCAGAAAAGAGCTACATTTCCCAGATTTTCACTGTTCCATTTCCATTTTCCTTTTAGAGGGAAAGATAAAACTGCTTGCAAGTCACAAGACTGCCCCTTCTTTTACTGCTCGTCTCTGCGGTGTGTACTCCCTAGCCATCTCACCTTTAGCACTAGAGTAAGGCCTTCAGTTTTGGACACCCTCTCTCATTTTATTTTATTTACTAGCTTCAATTCCAATTACATTTATTATACTGTGTTATCTTGCATTCTGCTATCATATTTAGTAAATTAGTTTTCTCCCTTAGCTTGCTGCCACTGTTCTGTTTTTAGGCCCATCTCCCTACCTTTTCCCCTTCCCCCTCTCCTGGGGCATAGGCCCCTCCACCCCAATTACTCACAGAACTGGGCCAAACCAGCCCCAAACTGCTTACAGTCCTACCAGCTCCTTTATCCAGTCCCATCACTTCCTTAGCAACTCCAAGCTCCTACCTTCCTCCAAAGTTCTTGCCCTTCAAACTTCCATTCCTTTCTCATCCTTGTAAGCTTAGTTGCAATCCACCACTCTTCACTGTGTTTACCCTTCCAAACACCTGCAACCTCAGTTCTTGTCTTTTTCACATTTGAACAAATCAACAATGCATATAAGTAGTGAATGGCCACCAGAAGAGTCCATGCTACATCTCACTACTTAGAACTGTACTTACTTGAAAAGTCCTGTTGCATATACAACATTTTCCAACTTTAACACCTATAATCAGAGAAGCCAGATAATTTCATTCACCAGTAACTTGCTCAATTTATTTTTTTAAACACACTTTCAAATGGCAACAAAATACTGCATAAGTTACCTCATTTAAGTTTTAGTCCTCTCCCAAACAATGCAGATGTTCAAATTACTTTAAGGTCAGAAATTATTTTTGAACTTTTTTCTTCCTCTAGCCTGACCCTTAAGAGCCAATTAACCCTTTTGGCTTTTAAGCTTTATTAAAAGAGTTAGCGACTAAAGGGCAATCACCCAGCACAGAAAATTTCAGCCCAAATGACTCAAATATAGCAATTTCAGAAGTAAAAAAAAGTGTATTTTAGTAGCATTAGAAAACCAAGAGGAGTCACTACCACTCTCACCTATACAATCTAAGCAGGGAGCAACATACTTTTTAAAAAAATAACTTCCAATTATGTTAAAGGTCATTTCTCAACATGCGCTTTCTTTAGAACTGCCAGAAAGAACCAATCATCACTGAGCAATCATGTTTCCCCACTTTGAACAAAAAATTTAACAAATCATTCCACAGATTTTTAACTTTCCATTCAGACAAAATAATTGTGAAACTGATTTTAAATCTCCACAAAGCACTCTCCATGTTTTCTTACTACAGTTCTAAGAGAGTCTGTTGTAGTTTAACCCCAGCAGATAGCTAAGTACCACACAGCCTCTTGCTCACTCACTGCAGGTGGGATGGGGGAGTAAATTGGAAAGGTAGAAGTGCAAGAACTCATGGACTGAAATAAAGACAGTTTACTAAGTAAAGCAAAAGCCACACGTGCAAGCAAAGCAAAACAAGGAATTCATTCACTCTTTCGCATCAAGAGGCCACTTCCAGGAAAGCAGAACTCATCACGCGTAACTGTTTCTTGGGAAGATAAACACCATCGTTCCAAACATCCCCCCCTTCCTCCTTTTTCCTCCCAGCTTTTATTGCTGAGCATCACATCACACTGTATGGAATATTACTTTGATCAAGTCTGGATCAGCTGTCCTGGCTGTGTTCCCTCCCAACTACTTGTGTACCCTCCAGCCTCCTTGCTCACAGGGCTGCATGAGCAGTAGAAAAAAAAAAAAATCCTTGAACGTGTAAGTGCTACTCTGTAACAACTAAAAACATTGGTGTGTTATCACCGCTATTTTCATAAAGAAATCCAAAACAAAATCATACAAACCTCTTGAAAGAAAATTAATTATCCCAGCCAAAACCATGACAGTGTCTTACCAAAATTTTCTCAAATTTTAGACAAAAA
Organism: Lagopus muta; assembly: GCF_023343835.1. Lineage (NCBI taxonomy): Eukaryota > Metazoa > Chordata > Aves > Galliformes > Phasianidae > Lagopus > Lagopus muta. The sequence goes on from NC_064471.1 coordinate 3,352,931, forward strand.
AAGAAACACATTTTAGCTTATTTTTCCAACAGGTACTAAGACAGTTACTGTACATAGCATCTGATGAGAGCTCTCTGAATTCCTCTCCCAATATCGAGAAAGTATCTCCGAAGAAAGAGAAAGCAGTATATCTGAATGGAAGACAACATGCAAAAAGTGGCACAGTCTACTGTAATCCAAGATCTGAAAATAAAATTTCAGAGAAACTATTTGAAAACTTATCCTTTCTGACTATCTAGTCAACACAGAAGAGATAATTGTTAGCTTAGACATAAGAGACAGATTATACTGTCACAGGTACGCACTAACATAACATTCAAGGAGTTTGATAAACTACATTATTTAAAAAAAGAGAGAAGGTTAGAAGTATAAAGCCAAGTATTAAATGTCAAAACTAAGGTTGCTTGCACCTATAATTCAGTCCCTCGTGCATTATGGTAAGTCTTTCAGTAAATGATCATATACTGATTTTGCTACACACAGGATCCCTGCTTTATTCATAGTACATAACAGATGATGGTCATGAAACATACTAGTTACATAGCAAGAAGAGCTTATTTCTGTGGGATGTTACACTTCATTAACTTTATGTTCTTCAGATTTCTTAGTAAAACCCATTTTAAAAAATCCCATCCAAGAGATCTTCTGCTGGAAACTTGTTCTACCTGTTCTATAATACACCCAGAGCCTCTAGGCTAAAGAATACCTCTGTTCATAGTCATACGATTTAGCACAAATATTAATTGGACAACAGACTGACATTGCAATGAAATGGTCTGATGCAGAAGTATCCATTCAACCAACTTACATGAACTACAATAATTACCACTTTAAGAGGCAGAGTTTCATCCTTAACAGCCAATAACCAATTCATAGGACATTTGATCAGAAGCTAGTAACTGCGGAAAAGTAGTATTTTGAATGCTTTCAATGTTGCAGACAAGCCATTTAATCACTTGAAGGTTTTTGGTTATTATCTAGTTAATGTCTCAGATCTTACTGAAGATATTTTGCTTTCTTCACATTATAGAGGGAGATTTTTTAATTTCTCAGGACAGGAAATCTATTTCTGTTCAGCTCTTGGAATGATCAGGACAGTTGAAACTGAAAAGGTCATCAGTGAAAACCTATTCTATACTTCTCAGGGATGCAGCATGGGAAACAATGGGCCTGATATGTTGAAGTGCAAGCCACTCACATCCACAAATAAAATCGAAGAAAATAATGTTATGAACTCATGTGCTGTAAAGTAACTAAAAAAAAAACCCTCAAGAATAAAGCACATCAAATGACACACTCAAGACTTATATTCACTTTTTAAACTCTCAATTTTGACTCAGTTTCAGTCTTTCATATGTAAAATGGAAATAATATTTTACAGATATGCTAAAGAAACATTCTCTAATGTTTGTGAAGCACAAATATGTATTACGATGATAATTTCTACAAATTAATAGATGAAAACAATTCAACATTAACTGAAATATTTGGATGCTATACAGCAGATAATAAAGCAGAAGGCTGCACACTGAATGACAAAGAAAAACAAATATATAAACTAGGTTGTAGCAGTATACTAGTCAGATGATATTTCCCATGTACTGTATGAGGCACTGAATTGCAACCATAAGGGTAAGGGGGAACAAATAATGTTAAGGCCCAGTGTATGGAAAAAGGGGGCTGGACTGTGTTTATTTCTCAAGTCTTAGTCTTTTCTTTCCTTATCTGGAATCCTTGACTTTGCAGCATAATGTTTTTTTTAACACTGTTCCTGTAAAATACATTGCATGCCTACAGACATACACTGCTGCAAATAACGTACTGTGCTTCATATCAAACCATAGCAATAATTTGAAGGAAAAAAAAAGAATATCTAGCCATATAAAGAATTAAAAACTAATTAACATATTCATCAATGACCTGGGTGAAGAAACAGAGTGTACTCCTCAGCAAGTTTGCTGATGATACAAAACTGGGAGGATTGGCTGACACGCCTGAAGGCTGTGCTACCATTCAGCATGATCTGGACTGGTTGAGAGTTGGGCAGGGAGGAATCTGATGAGGTTCAAATAAGAGCAAGTGTAGAGTCTTGCACCTGGGGAGGAATAACCACATGCATCAGTACAGGTGAGGTGCTGACCTGCTGGAGAGGAGGTCTATAGAGAAAGACCTGGGGATCATGGTGGACAACAGGTTGGCCATGAGCCAGCAGTGTGCCCTTGTCGCCAAGAAGGCCAATGGGATCCTGGGGTGCATTATAAAGAGCATGGCCAGCAGGTTGAAGGAGGTGATTCTCCCCCTCTACTCTGCCCTGGTGAGGCCACATTTAGAATACCGCGTCTAGTTCTGTGCTCAACAGTTCAAAAAATAATGGGGTCTCCTAGAGAGCCCAGCTGAGGGCCACAAAGATGATGAGGGACCTAGAGCATCTCCCATATGATGAACAGCTGAGAGCCCTAGGACTCTTCAGCCTGAAAAAGAGAAGGCTACAAGGGGATCTTATCAAGTGGGAGTCAACTGGACGGGAACAGGCTCTTTTCAACAGTGCCCAGCAACATTCTTCACTGTTTATGTTTTATAAAATGTTATTTGTGTAAACCAAGTAGTCACCTCCAAGTACAGTGCCAGTAACTAAATTCAATTTGACTAGAATTCCTTTTAGCTTCTACACACAGCTTGATCCTTTCTCCCATTCCTGTTGCTATTGAGATTTTCCACAGTGAACGGTTGAGACAGGAAGTGAGACACAAATCATGGGTCCTGCACAAACTCATCAAACACAATTGCCTCACTCCTTGGGTGTAGAAGACATCAATATAAAGTACTTCTCTCCCACATACTTTCCAGGTCACGATCATCTACTAAATATAGTTCTAATGCTAATAAAATATTAAGACAAATACAGATGAATCGTATTAATAGGTTTCATAATACTGTCATTTCAAAAGGACGTCCTTTTTCAATTACTATATCTGTATATTATTGGTAATAACTCTTTATCACCAATTTCCAACTTTTCCTTGTAAGTTTTTTTCCCATGCAACTGAGTGCTCCTTAGTGCTGATTATTCAAAATCAGAAGCTAACCTAACATGTACTACTTCTATAATAAAGGCATTTATAAAAGGAAGACTGAAAGTAAGTTTCATCATACTGAAATGGCCAGTTTTTTTCAAATGTGAAATATTTCTAATTACGTATTTTGTGTCAGTAAATAGCTATTACAACACGAAAGATCCATCTCACACCTACCAGACACCAAACTCTTAAGTTACCCAAACTCATATTTTTCTAATTATTTCCATAATTTGTCTAAATGTCCACACACTGATGAACACAGAATATATTCCTACAGAATAATTTCTAGAAAGCATATAGTTCTGAATTCGAAAACAATTTCTTCTTAGATCTAAATATTTAAAATTGAAGTATAATTTCTCCTTCTAGTTACTAGCAATTGTCCACTAACTTTGCTAACTTGTTACGCCAATCCCTGGCTCAAATTAATTCACAATATATATATTTAATCTAGTATCCTTCAAAATATAGTTTATTTATGTTATAAAGGAATATATACACTAACCATTAAGGCTGCATTATCTTCATCATCATACAAACAACAAAAAGCATGGTTGCAACTCAAAAACATTACTACATCTTGCCTTGATTCTGCAAGAAATCTTATGAACATGACTGTTCATGGAGCCCCAAACATGTAATGAAGTTGTGCTCATACAGAACAATAATCTGCAAATTGTTTTAGTGATATAATTAATCATATACAGCTCAAAAGAACAAAAACATTGTAAATCACAAATAACCAGCATCTTAAATTTCCCTTTTATGATATAAAAAAATAGGTGCATTTATCAAGTGCATGCTTGATAAAAGAAAAAAAGTCATAAATATAACCCTGGAAAGACAAACTTGACAGGAACTGTGTAACTACAGTAGCTCATTTCCTGCTCATCTCTCATATATTTAAATCAAATCTTCTTAAATGAAACATAAGTCAGAGAATTCACTACTCTTAGTTTAATATAGGCATTTTTATTAAAACGAGTTATTTTAAACAATGAAATGTTACAGCTAACGTTGCTTCCTGATGATGAATACTACCCAACTACTTCTGCACAGTCCCTTCTTTCCTGCAAGCAGAATTACACTGAGCCCCTATACATATTACCAACCAAAAGAAAACAGCAATTCGGCTACACATGGTGATAGGGACATTCTGAGACAACCAGTGGCTCCCTCTGCAATTAATGAAGTTTAAAAATAAAAAGCTGTTCTTTTGAAGTGTAAATGCTTCTCCATGCACGTAGGCCTAAGACCACGTTAACAGGACCAGGCAGCAAAAAGACAGGAACGGGAGATAAGCAGGAGGGAGGGAGGGAAGCTGAGATTGAGGCTCAGCAGGATCCTCAGGCTTTTAAAAATTCAAACTGCTCCCAGACACACTACTGACTTCTACATGGATTTACATCATTAAAAAGATACCTTCCAAGTAACAGCTATAACTTCACCCTTTAAACACGTATAAAGGCACTCAGAGGCATGAAAGCAGTTTTTAAGACTCTAAACACAATACCCCAGAAAGTTATTTTCTCAGATACAATAACCACTTATTATTATAACAGGTATGCCTGAACAAGTCAAAAACCTACTTGAAAAGACATATTATAAGATATTGATACTTGTTTTTCATTTATAATTTCCTTTCTATATGAAAGATGAAACTTGGTATCTTAAAATTTCCCGCAATTATGTAATTTCTGGAAGAGTATTTTTATTAGTTCACACTCTACCACACAGTATGTCCAAGATTTACTTAACTAAAAATTAGCTACCACTCGTTTATGAAGACCTGACACTTAATCAACAGTAATTTACAAAACACATTTGACCTGTTAAAGTAGCAATTACATATCCAAACATAATGGACGCAAGAGGCAAACAACAACCTCAAGTCCGACAAGAAAGGATGAATTTTTTAAACATTTCTCACTTTTCACTTAATTAAATTCATGTTCAATTCCCAAGAACTTCAGGTAAGATCTCATCTTCATCTTGACTCCAGAAATGTCATAAACGTACTACTTCACACACAACCCCTTTCCCATTTTCTATTTGCTACAAAGCATAAAATAGTATTTCTCCTGATTTTAGTACATATCCCTGTTAACACCTTCAGCACATAAACAACATGACTGTGTGGAAGCATGACACAATATGCTTCTCTATCTGTATTTCCTGGGTCTGCAGGTGCCTGTGTTGTGCCAATATCCCCACAAAATCTAGTTTTATACTATAAATATACAAAGATACTAACAGACTAATCACTATCTTATTTAAAGATCAAACATCTGTCCAGCTGAACATTTGAATATTCAGAATGGAGTTTGTCAGAAAGTGAAAAGAATAGTGAAGGTAGATATTTACATTGCTTCTTCTCCCTTACCCCTCCACTTACTCCTTCCACAGCTCAGAGGGCTGTCTGCACTGGGATCTTCTTTGCACTGGTAAAGTCATAAATATGACACACTTGCGACTAATTGTATTGTTCCCTCCTGTTCCTCTCGCGGCTGAGGCCTGTTACTCAGAAGCTGTTTCGCCTTTCTAATCTCCAGGCCGGAGTAAAGACGCTGGCCGGCAGGCCTGCGTTCTCCACCGGGCCTAGGCCTCCCAGCAGTTTAGGAAGAACCAATCTCCTCCGCCAAACCCAAACAAGAAGAAAGGAGAGCTGCGAAATAAACACTTCCAATTGCCACCTATTCCCCTCTAACCTCAGAGAACAACTAATCCCTCTCTACTCCCCCAGTACTGGGCCGCCTAGACTGGGAGGCCCGGCCTGCTGCTAGAAAGAGCAAGGAAGGGGAGACAAGGGGGGAGTTACCTGAACAAATCGTCGTCTGAATCCAACGAGGATCCAAAAGGGGGAGAAAAATCCACTCCCTCCCTCCTCAGAGAAGCCGCTGCCGAACCACCACCGCGGAGCAGGAGAAGGGGGAGGGGAGATAATATAACAACAATAATCCGGGACGGGAGGGGGACTAGTTCCTCTTCCGCCTCCTCAGTGTAGTGAACATGTAGAGCCGAGCAGTAAGCGACCAAGACAAATTCCTTCCCCCTGAGTCTGCTTCACGGTATCAACATGGGCCGGGCTGAACTGGTTCCGACACACAGTCCGAGCCGCGGGGGGGCGGGGGCAATGCTGACAAGGGGGCCGCCTCTGCGTGCCAGTGCAAGAGGGCGGGGGAGGGGACCGCATAGGCACGGAGAATCGGTACCGAGAAGAGATGAGGGTGGGGGGCTGGGAAGGGAAGAGAAAGGATAGAATAGGATAAGATAAGATAGGATCGGATCCTGTGTGTATGCCTTTCTCGCTCCCTCAGAACAAAATGCCGACCGGAAGTGCAGCTGCAGGAATGACTCCCTCCACCGGCGCCAAACATAACAGCCTCTCCCTTTCCTCCACTGTCGCTTCCTCACTTGCCTGGCTGGCACTGCTTCCGCTGGCACTGCGTTACTCTACATTACCCCTCCCAGCTTTGCTGCAACCGAAGTTCCCTTGTCTCACCGCACCTGGCAGCGATGGGCACAGCTGAATCTCCGCTGCATGGTTGTCACTCCACTTCCCACCCATCTGGCTTCCGCCTGAATTTTTCTTCTTTTCTCTGCTGGTGTATGGAACTAGACCAGAGTTTGCACTCAGGCCTGCACTGAAAGAAAAGCAGCTAGAGATTTGTGAAAAAGTGATCTTTGAAAAAAAATACACATTTTGGGTTGTTTTTTTTTTTTTATCTTACTTAAGGATGGTAGGGAGAAGGATTTACAAATGACTGCAAAATGCTACCTCATAGGAGGCAGACTTAAGAAGGCAACTTATAATGAAGCCATGAAGGCAGCAGTCTCCATCAGCCCCAGCTGTGGCAAATCTGGGAGACTTACTGGAATTACTGTTACCATTACTGATAATCTCTGTGGAATTTAAGAGGTTGTGTCACAGGAACTAAACTAAAACACCCAATGCCAAAAGTGCTGCCAGGGTACATATCGAACTGGAGTGATTTTTAAAAACAACCCTTTTGGACAAGCACGAGGGAGAATGCAGATGTTAAGCTTAAGGGTCCTATACTGATGTTCATCACCACCTCCAGATTTACTGGAAATATTTTAATTGTGGGTTGTGAAGGACTGTTTACAAAAAGAATGTCTTGGTCTGAAAGATTTTCTGTTTTTCTTCTGTACAGGTAAAGCTCTGTATAATCATAGCACAGGATAATAGTGAAGAAGCATTTACATGGAATGCTCTGAAAGTAATGCCTCCTATTTATTTCCATGGAAACTACAATGGATATAAAGAGCACAATAACACTATTTGATGGAGTAAATTCTCAGCTACAAAACACTACTTTTCAACAAAGTCACAACCATTAGCTGTGCATTTTGACCAGTCATGAACAGGAGCCTGCATGCTGTGTTCATAAGAGCCTCAATAAATGGACAAAAATCCTTTGGAAACTATTAGGTCACAACCTAAACAAGTAATTGAGCACCTAGTAAAGAAGCATAGCCAACCCTTGGAGTAGAGGTGGAAGCAATTTACCTGTGCAACCGGAAGGGGTGGACCCTAGCTCCACCCTTCCCTAACCTCATTTAAGGGCTGGTAGCACCAAAAAAAGCATTGTTACTTAAAGATTGTGTTCTTTAATATGTTTGATGAGCTCTGATACTTGGGAAAGGATAAGTTATTCATTCCTTATTACTGGACTGTAACTGCTACCTTTCTTGGGTGATCTGAAACTGGTTTTAAACAGCTATATTTGCTATCACTTGTCTTTCTACTAGGTAATCCAAGTAGGAGAATCTACCAAAGGTGGTATAAATTCTGTGATAACTTGTTAAAGAGTGCACCAAAGAGATTGTTACCTTGGAAAAGAAGTAACCTGGGTGCACCCTAAGAATCCTAGGGACTTCCGGATTCCTTGTGGCTGACTGCTACACAGATAAATGACAAATGGGGAATCATAAGGGACAGTGGTCCAATTATTAAATCCCTTTCCAAGATGACAGAATACTTGAATGAATTAAAACAAACATAACTAACAACCCAGGAAAAAGTATTAGCAGGCATCTGCTGTAGCATGATTGCTGCTACTAACTATTAATGCATATCCTTCTTCTGTGTAAGGGTTGAAAAAAAAATGAGCTGTTAAGAGACTATCAGGCAAGTAAAAAATAAAATGATATTTCTGATGGGGCAATCTGCTTCATCTTTGTATGGCGTTTCCTCTCTAAAATTAAGAACTATACCATTAGAAGGGGAAAAGGACTAAGATCAGCAGGATCCTTGGATCCCAATTGAAGCTAAAAATAAAAGGAAAATCAAGACAGAAGTCCAACTAGAGGATTGGGGAACCTCAGATCCTCTAGAAATAAGGCCAAAAATTACTAGAAAAACTAAGGAAGCCCCAGATAGACTGGCAAGGTTGCCACCTGAGGAATGGCCCCCTGCTCACACTCAAATGGCATGTGATGGCATGCCTGTACATGGCTGCTGAATTCATGGGTTTATTACAGTGATTTAAACAGAAACAGTGAGAGAGCATACCAGCTTGGCTCTTAAGATTATGGGACATGGGAGTTGAAAGTATGGTTATTTAATGAACCAGAGATTTCTAAACTTGCATCCATCACCACACATTTGGCCCTTCGATGAAGACCATATGCAACTGTAATGCATAATAAGAAAAATCATTCTCTAATTCGATGAATAATGGCTGCATGTAGAATCATGCAGCCAAATAAAAGCAATGTCCCAATGAATACTGGTTCAAAATTATATCAGAAAACTGGGAACAAAGGAAGCAATTTATGATGATACCTTTGAGAGTCCAATCCTGGTTCTCAGCAAAGATGAGGCTCCTCATATTACAGCAGGTGTCTCCCCACCAGTATGGCACACTAGTGTCCATACTAAACCCTTTGGTTCCCTCAGAGGCCGTTGTCCAACAAGCCACCCAGTTAGTGGCTGGTCTAGGAGAAACAATGTGCCTACGGACCAGGCGCAATATCTGGACAGTAGAAAGGGAAGTGGTCTCCCTATAACTAAAACTAGGAGACCTGCCCCATGAACTCCTCAATTGAGACCAATAAGGATATCCTGAAAACAGATGTTAAATGATTTAATCTAGGCTGGGGTTCCATTTACAAGAACTGATCACCAGCCCAATCTTGTCCTCCTCCAGATATGGAGGCAGCTGAAGGAAAATAAAAAACTTCAAAACACCCCCAAAAAAGCAGAGGTAAGAATTATTGAACAAGTACCAATGACACCATGGAACTTGGAAGATTTCATAGTTCCTAAGAAATGGAAAAAGTTTCTTCAAGTGACCTGGGCCACTATGCCCGAACCACCTGAGGGAAAAAAATTGAGACTGTGCAGTTAATTTAGTGACAGAGTGTCATGGTTTTGTGATTTTTGGTTATTGGTATTTGACATCATAACATCATGTAGCGCGCTGGGAGTTAGAGTTAATGCTCCAGTTATGGATACCTGTCTCAGAAGAGAAAAAAACTACATACCCTCAGAGGACTTTGTTTTCAGAGAGGAGAAAAAACACCAGGCAAAGTCACGAGACATGGCTCTCTCTCTCTTCCCTTCTGCTTGTGCTGACTGCACATCTCATCTCAGCATTAGAGTAAGGCCTTCGGTTTTCAGACACTCTCAATTAATTTGATTTATTAGCTTCAACTCTAATTCTATTGTATTCTATTGTATTCTATTTTATTCTAGTATGTTATCTTGCATTCTGATAGATTATTTAGTAAATTTGTTTCTAATCAGATTGTTACCAGTTTTGTTTTTGGGCCTGTATGGGAACTGTAGGAGTCATAGCCTGAACCACTGATTGATCACCTGAGGCAAGGACTGGGTCAGCCCTGGGAGCACAGGTGAAGGCAATTCACCTGTGTGACAGGAAGGGGGTGGAACCTGGCTCCACCCCTCCTAGACCCCATTGAAGGACTGACTAGCAGTAGGGAAGGTTCTCCTCCTGGAGATTCTTCCTTTTTGGAGTCTTCTACTGCGTGCTTAGATCCTTGAATACAGGTAAGCGTTTCTCCCTTGATTGTTTCTTTTTCATCACAATAATCTTTCCAACTATAACCCCTGTGAAGTATTATTCTAACCACACTACTCTTCCAACTGTACATTTGGTGAGCGAGCCAGACCAAAATACTAAAAAAAAAAAAAAAAAAAAAAAAAAAAAAGTCTTTTCTAAGGAATGTCTTTAAATGGGTTGGGGGAAGAATATTACTCTCCTAGACAAAAACAACCCTGGACAGATCCCAGGATTTATAGGATCACTTTACTATAAACAGGGAACTATAATTGAAAAATGGGGTCCCCTGGGGGTTACGGGAAATATTTCTTCCCTATCCTGCATGGTGGATTACTTTCATGGATTAAGTAAAGATAAATTAGTTACAAAAGAACGCTAGTTAGTTGTTTCTACTGTGGCATGGCCTCTATTAAATGCTTTAAATCAGGCTGAAATGATAAATAATAAATGAAAAACTACTATTATGAGACTGCATCAAAAAATTAGAACAACAACTTGGTATACTGACAGGAAAAAAATCAAGCAAAAATCTCCCAATGAAGCAGGTCCATACCATTTCAGCAGATGATATCCAGGTTCCTGAATCAATGGACCCAGTTGATCCAGAAGATAAGGCTTCCAAATCAGATCTTAAAGCTCTGCCTGCAATGGATCCCTTTGAGATTGTCACAGAGTTGACTAGATCAATCTATGTCTGTGACAGGGGCGACAGGCCTCTACCCTCCCCACCCCAGTCCCACAAAAAATGGGAAGGAAGGAAGGAAGGGAGGAAAAAAACAGCAGCAACAATCTATGGAGGAAAAATTATTTTACTATAATATCGGAATACAAGATAACAAAATAAAATACAATTTAATTGAAATTGAGATTAATAAATCAGACAAGATGAGAGAGAGAGTTCCCGGGACCGAGTCAAACCTGAAAAGCTTGGAACGGCTAGGAAAGCACCCTCCAGCACCCACTGCAAGGCAGCAAGAGAGCGCCCCCCCACCCGGAAGGGCCAGATCCCGTGACTGCTGTAATGTACAGGGATAGGTACCTGGGATTGGGCAGTGACACTTCAGTGCCCCGTACACCACATGATGTTTTGATGTGTAATACTGAAACGCAAAAATAAAAACAAACAAAAAACATAGAACCATGACAGAGATCTGTTCCATAATAACCCAATAAATAAATAAATAAACTAGCAGGGATGCCCCCAATCAGTGGCCCCCTGTCCAAATCTATTTACATGTGATGGCCTGTGCTTATACGGCCACAGAATTAATGGACTTAGTACAGCAATTCTGACAAAAGCCCAGAGAAAGCGTATATTGTATACCAGTACACAGGCATTAATGGTCCTCCATGGAGGACCTTCAAAACTATATTCACAAACAAGATATAAGAGAGACAATATACAAAGACATTTGAAAGCCCAGACCTGGTAAAATTCTCAGCAGGCATGAAAGACCTGATCCTGCAGCAAGCCTCTTCCCACCTGTATGGATCTCTAGTTTCCATACTAAACCCCCTAGTAGCCTCAGAGGCCATGATCCAGCAGGCTACCCAATTGGTAGCTGATCTAGGGGAGACAAAGCTCCTTCGGACGAGGCACAAAATCCAAATGTTGGAAGGGGCAGAGGTTCTTCCCGTAACTAAAACCATGAGACCCGACATGTGGAAAATCAAACCCTACAGCCTGTAAGGATATAGAGAAGGTATTTTTTACTGGCAATTGCACAAAAGCCCTGGTGCAAGGGGGATAATTCCTCCAAGGTTGCACATGGTCTGGAAAAATTGTGCTACAGATATAGGATGAACTAATACATAATCAATAGTTCCTGGAATTTGGATACATATTCATGATACCCCAAAAGTTTATTAGCATACAGACCCTCCCCTCTTGCGCGTGCGTAGTGGGTTGTGGGTTGAAGATTTGTTGTCCTTTTCATGAAGGCTTCTGACCTTTCTCGCTATAAACTCCTGACCTAAAAGGGGGGCATCCCCCCAAACCGGTTTCTTCTTGCTCTGTTGACATCTAATCACCTCCCTGCCAGATGTCTCTGGGTTGTTCTCAAATCTTATCAGCATGGCCTTCATCCCCCTCACTATCCCAGACCCAGTGTCTGCTGTCACCAACCTCCAAGCAACCCTGCCCGGTCAGCAACACCGCATCAGCGCCCCACCGTCTGCACCCCCACCCAGTGCAGGGACACAAGAGATGCACACATAGGGTGTAGCTCAAGTTCTGATTTACTGCTGTGTAACAGCTGCTTATATACCGTGACACACAACCACCCCCAGGTACTCATGACCCGTTAAGCACTACCCAGAACCACCCCCTGTAACTCCCACCTGCCGTAACCTGAGTATCACCCACATCTCCCCCCTCTCTATGCCATGTTACCATATCCCCCACTTTCTACTATTATTTCTGTTGCTAACCTCCATGCAATTCCAGCCCAGCTAACAACACCCTATCAATATCCCTGTCTGCACCCCTACTTGGCACAAGGACATGAGAGATGCATGCCCTAGGGTGTAGCTCAAGTGCTGAATTTAATGCTGTGCAACAACTACCTATATACCGTGACATGTGACTGCCCCGTGACCCATTAAGCACCATCCAGAACCACCCCCTGTAACTACCACCCACCTTAGCCCAAGTACCACCCACACCAAGTACTGCCCACATCTCCCCCCTCTCTATGCCATGCTACCGTGTCCCCTACTTTCTACTGTTATTTCTCTTAGTCATTAGGACAAGAATAGTGCATTGAGGTGCAGATATGCTGGATCCATTGAAAAAGATTAGTCCTTGTCTACGGCTATCAATGTGCAGAATCATAACACTAATTATATTAATAACAATCATTAAAACTCAATCAAGGCCTCGATTGAAAATACTCTAAACGTTACAAGGACAAACATAGCATAATGACAAGAAATACTGTTAACCTACTAAAAGAAGAAATACATGGTGGTGGTGAATGCGCTAGGCAGTGCCAGCAGGGCGTCCCCAGCTTCAAGGTGCACTTTTCCTCTCTCACCCTACACAGATTCTCTTTTTTTTTTTTTCCTTCTTTTTTTTTTTTTTTTTTTTTTTTTTTTTTTTAAATCTTCTCAGGGTCCAAAAGGTATTTTCCATTTGTACGCTGCATCCGCATGGCGAGTGCATGATACAGAGCCCAAGTGGAACACCTGCTTGCAAAACATGCAAAACTATCAGGGTTAGCTCCCTTAGCGTGCACCTTTGCATCAGGGGCTGAGTGGTCATATTTTAAAAATCCTGATTAGTGCAATGAAGGAGAGTTAATCATTCTATAATACAGGGTCATCCCTTTACCTAGGATTCCTTTCCAGGTTTTGTCTTTGCAAATCAAGAAAAACCTAATTGATAGGTTGATAGCATCATAACCAAGCGTTACTAAAACATTAAAAAAGCTATTCCTGTAGATTACAGCACTGGTAAAATTAAATCCTGTTTAATTCACATTCAATCTACTACAAAAATAAAAGAAGCACACAACAACCTAGATAACACCTAATAACTCTAATTCTTGAGACTATACTGATAACACAGGAAACTCACCCACTATATCATACCACTACTACTGCTACTATTTGCAACATAACAAGTTACAAAGCAATACCAATAAATAAGAAGCACACAATCCCAGTCGTTATAAAGGCTGTATGCTATTTTCTGCCTTGAGATAAGGCCGAACGTATCATGCTGGAATCCACATACAGCCAGTCCATAATCTTTCTTGTGGTGTGTCTCCTGTATTCCCCTTTTTTTGTTTATTAATAATAGATTTCAATGTTAGATGAATCACAGAATCACAGAATCACCCGGGTTGGAAGGGACCCCAAGGATCATGTAGTTCCAACCCCCCTGCCTAGCAGGGCCACCAAACATACACATTCAGATCAGGTTGCCCAGGACCCCGTCCAACCCGGCCTTAAACACGTCCAAGGACGGGGCATCCACAACCTCCCTGGGCAGTCCGTTCCAGGGCCTAACCACTCTCCTAGTAAAGAACTTCCCCCTAACATCCAACCTAAATCTTCCCTCCTTCAACTTAAAACCATTTCCCCTAGTCCCGCTGTTGTCAGCCCTTTTGAAGAGTTTACTCCCCTCCTGGGTGTAGGTTCCCTTCAGGTATTGATAGGCTGCAATGAGGTCACCCCGCAGCCTTCTCTTCTCCAGGCTGAACAAGCCCAACTCCCTCAGCCTGTCCTGATAGGGGAGGTGCTCCAGCCCCCTGATCATCTTAGTCGCCCTCCTCTGGACCCTTTCCAAAATCTCAATGTCTTTCTTGTACTGAGGGCTCCACACCTGGACACAGTACTCCAGATGGGGCCTCACAAGAGCCGAGTAGAGAGGGACAATCACCTCCCTGTCCCTGCTGGCCACCCCTCTCCTGATGGAGCCCAGGATCCCATTTGCCTTTCGAGCTGCCAGAGCGCACTGCTGGCTCATATTCAGTCTCTCGTCCATCAGGACCCCCAGGTCCTTCTCTGCCGAGCTGCTCTCAAGGACCACTCCTCCCAGCCTGTACAGGTGCCTGGGGTTCTTCCGGCCCAAATGCAAAACCTTGCACTTTGCCGTGTTGAACCTCATTAGGTTCACCCGAGCCCAGCCCTCCAGCCTGTCGAGGTCCCTCTGAATGGCATCCCTTCCTTCCACCGTATCAACCGCACCACTCAGCTTGGTGTCGTCAGCAAACTTGCTGAGGGTGCACTCAATTCCCTCATCGATGTCATTAATAAAGATGTTAAAGAGCACCGGTCCCAAGACAGACCCTTGGGGGACACCACTTGTTACCGGCCTCCACCTGGACATAGAGCCATTGACCACCACCCTCTGTCTGCGGCCTTTCAACCAGTTTCTTTTCCATCGGGTCGTCCACCCATCAAATCCACTTCCCTCCAATTTGGAGATGAGGATGTGGTGGGGGACCATGTCAAAGGCTTTGCTCAGGTCCAGGTAAATGACATCGGTCGCCTTCCCTTCGTCCACCAATGCCGTCACTCCATCATAGAAGGCCACAAGATTAGTTAGGCATGACCTTCCTTTGGTGAAGCCGTGCTGGCTGTCTCGGATCACATGCTCATTCTTTATGTGACCGAGCATGTTGTCCAGGAGGATCTGTTCCATGATCTTCCCAGGCACAGAGGTGAGACTCACCGGCCTGTAGTTCCCCGGGTCCTCCCTGCTCCCCTTCTTGTATATGGGAGTGACATGACCCTTCCTCCAGTCGTCCGGGACCTCACCTGACAGCCACGACTTCTCAAATATGATGGAGAGCGGCTCGGCAACCACCTCAGCCAGCTCCTTCAGGACCCTGGGATGCACGCCATCCGGCCCCATAGACTTGTATTCATTCAGTCTAAGGAGGCACTCTCGGACTTGCTCTGCCCTTACAGTGGGGAGGGATTTACCTCCTTGGTCCCCACATAGAGGTTTGGGGATGCAGGGTTCAGGGACGTGAAAAAGACTAGAATCCTGGCCACCAGTGAAGACCGAGGTGAAGAACTCATTCAGCACCTTGGCTTTCTCTTCATCTGTTGAAGCCAGTTCTCCTTTTAAATTTACCAAAGTAGGTACGCCTGTTTTGGCCTGTCTCTTCTGGGCAATGTACCTGTAGAAGGTTTTCTTATTGTTTTTCACGTCCCTTGCCAAGTTCAGTTCTGCCTGCGCCTTGGCTTCCCTGATCCCACGTCTGCAAGTCCGGACGGCATTCCTGTACTCTTCCCAGGTGACACAGCCTTGTTTCCAGAGCTTGTACACCCCTTTCTTCGCCCTCAGTTCTCTCAGCAGGTCCTTGCTGAGCCATGCCGGTTTCCTACCTCGCCTGCCCACTTTCTTATTCAGAGGAATGGAGACCTCTTGTGCTTCCAGGAGGGCATCTTTGAAGAGCCGCCAGCTCTCCTCAACATCCTTGTCTTTGAGGGCAGCGCGCCAGGGGATCTTGGCCAGCAATCCATTGAGTAGCTTGAAGTCTGCTCTTCTGAAGTTCAGTGTCCTGGTCCTGCTCTTTGCCAGGCCCACATTGCTTGAGATCACAAACTCAACCAGGGCGTGGTCGCTGGAGCCCAGGCAGCCTCCAACCTTGACGCCTTTGATGATCTCCTCGGCGTTGGTGAGCAGCAGGTCCAACAACGCTTCACCTCTGGTCGGTCTGTCCAATACCTGAACCAGAAAGCTATCATCAATGGATTCCAAGAGCCTTCTGGAGCTCTTGCAGCTCGCCGTGTGGTTTTCCCAGCAGATGTCCGGATGGTTGAAGTCCCCCACCAGGACAAGAGCCCGTGAGCCAGACATCTCACGCATCTGGAGCAAGAAAGCCTCGTCAACAGCCTCCCCTTGATCAGGTGGTCTGTAGTATACCCCTAACACCAGCTGACCTATATTTGTCCCATCTCTAATCCTAACCCACAGGCTCTCAACCTGTTCCTGACTGCTTCTCGTAGGGAGCTCCTCACAGTTTATCCAATCTCTGACATAGAGAGCAACTCCCCCACCCCTCCTACCTCGCCTATCTCTCCTAAAGAGTCTATAGCCGTCGATGGCAGTATCCCAATTGTGGGAGTCATCCCACCATGTTTCTGTGATAGCAACAAGGTCATAACTTCCCGAGTGCATCACAGTTTCCAGTTCCTCCTGCTTGTTACTCAGGCTGCGTGCGTTGGTATAAAGGCACTTCAGCCGGACTATCCGTCTCGCCACCTTTATAAGGGATCTAGGATCCCCTAGAACAGCAGTATCCCCAGCATCCCCCTGCCCTAGTCCTTCCCTATGCACTCTGCCGTCATTGCCCATGGAGTTTGGTATAAGCCCTCGAATGACCCGTTCAACTCCAGTAGCCCTTATTTTGTCCCCTTCCCCCTTCATTCCTAGTTTAAAGACCTGTCAATGAGTCCCACTAATTCTTCAGCTAAGATCCTCTTACCCCTCAGGGACAGGCTACATGCATCAGCAGCCATCATGCCAGGTGCAGTGTAAATTGCCCCATGGTCAAAAAAGCCGAAATTCTTGTGCCTGCACCAGCTCTTAAGCCATCTATTGAAGAGTTGGGTATTTTGGATCCTCTCTGTACCTTTCCCTGACACCACGGGCATAGAAGAAAAGACCACCTGCACCCCAGCTCCTTCAAGTATTCGCCCCATTCCCCTGAAGTCTTTCTTGATAGACCTCAGGCTTTCCTTATCAACTTCCTCGCCGCCAGCCTGAATTATTAAAAGCGGGTAATAATCTGAAGGCCGAATCAACCCAGGAATTTTCTTTGAAATGTCCCTGACCCGTGCTCCAGGAAGGCAGCACACCTCTCTGCGGGTAGGGTTGGGCCGGCATATAGGGCCTTCTGTTCCTTGCAGAAGGGAGTCGCCTATGACAATCACCCTCCTGTCCTTACGGGTAGAAGCAGTCTTGAGGGTTGGGGGCGACCGCTTCGCCTGAGGCAACCTCACGGGTGAACCTGTCTCCGCACTCTCACTCGTCCCCCCCTCAACTTCCAGGGCCTCAAACCTGTTACGCAGAGGCACCTGGGGAGCCGGGGATGGTCGGGATGGGGGATGCCCCCTCTGCCGAGCAGGTACCCGTTTTCACTCCTCCTCCCTTCTCAAATTGCTGTTAGGGGGAAGAGAGGACAGGGGGCTCGCTGAAACGCTGTCAGCTGGCTGGTTCCCCTTTACCAGGTGTTTGTAAGGTGGCAGGGGCTGACGTGCTCCGTGAGGAGCCTCGTCTGTGTGCCGAGAACCTGAGGTTGAGAGGGACTGACACCACCAGTCAATCTCCCTCTCACACTCTTTTATAGTCCTCAGCCTCTCCACTTCCTCCTTCAGGCTAATCACAAGGCTGAGCAAGTCATTCAATTGCTCGCACCTTGTACAAGTGCTGCCTCCTTCCTGTGGCATTGCAAAGGCCAGGCTGTGGCACTCCTCACAGCCAGTGACCTGCACACTAGCATCTCGTGATGTTATCTCTGTCTGAGTCGCCACACACTTC
Source organism: Lagopus muta (assembly GCF_023343835.1). Classification (NCBI taxonomy): domain Eukaryota; kingdom Metazoa; phylum Chordata; class Aves; order Galliformes; family Phasianidae; genus Lagopus; species Lagopus muta. The sequence goes on from NC_064471.1 coordinate 3,371,056, forward strand.
ATACCATTGTTCTCCTCTCTATGCATGCACCAGACCTCAGTCTGGCTCTGGACCGTCTTCTTGGCTACCGTCTTTCTACTGCGCGTGCTTGGGACCTCTGCATGGGTCTTCACAGTTTTTGTGTTTGAAGCCTTCTGCCGGGGTGCACCCATGGCTACCAGCAGGCTCACTAACTCAACAAGAAAGTCCTATAGGGGTGCAAGTGATCAGCCCTGCCCTGCTGCCCCCTACCCTCACACTATTGCCGGGTTCGCTAAGTACCCTGGCACTTACCACCAATAGCAATAACAAGACTCCTTGCAGGGGAGTGCAGACAGGGGTACCTTACAAAAGCACCACGTTAAGACAGCCTGGGAGAGAGCTGTACTACCTCCTCCGCTGTGTCTCAGGTCCTCTCGAGGGCTTTTTGTAGGGGCGATCAAGGGCCGCTTCCGGTTTGCGCCCGTTTAAATCTCCCGCCGCTGCCTAGGCAACGCCCGCGCTGCGTCAGCTGCTCTCGCGAGACTAGCCCGACTGAGAGCGGTGTCCGCACGGTTGCCGCGGGAATCCTCGATGAGGAAAGCGATTAAATCCCCCCGTACCTCGCTAAAAGTCGCGGCGGTTCTGCCAGAGACAGCTCCAAGCCGCGGACCTCGGCGATCTAGCAGATGAGTGTATAATCAATGGATATCAAGATGTTACAATCACAAAATAAACAAGAGAGTTAGGCGAAGTGGACTATGATAACAAGAGAGAATAAATGGAAGGCTTACCCTTATGCTGGGCTCACCCACAAGACACCAGATAGAGGAATCTCCAGACAAGATCCTTTCCCCCTGGAAGCCAGCTCTTCAATAGGTCTAGGAGGGGTGGAGACAGGCTCCACCACTTCTGGCAGCACAGGTCAATTGCCTTCACCTGTGCTCCTCTGGCTGACTCATGGCTCGCCTCAGGTAATCAATCAGAGGTTCAGGCAGTGACTCAGCAGTTCCCATACACTCCACCCCTTCACAGTATGAACCAATGATCAGGTTAACAAAAGGGTAAGCTTTCCCTAATACAGAGATCCGGTATATCGCAACGCTTATACAATTTTATCGCGACGTGTATTGGTACAATTCAAGACGAGTGATGATCAGTGGAGGTCCATACTCTTCTATGGGCCAGTGCTCGATGATGTGACTGGAGGCATGAGGTCCTGAGGTGCAGGCCTGCTCTATGTTCCATCAGTCCCATGTAGACCATCACCGGGTGTTGTACGTGATCTGACAGCAACAATGGAACACTTCATGGCATTTTGTTCCTTCCGGTGATCCTGAAGGCTCAAAGACTCACAGGGCATAATACAGATGTTTCACAGGTACCAGGAGGGGAAGGTCTGCTCTCCAGGGCAAGATACAGGCTGTATTTCTATCTTGGGTCAACACCTCCGCCTGTACTGGGGCACGTCCCGGCTGCCTGTACCACACCTTCTGGCTGGATATCTGCGGCTGCATAATGATATCAGGCACCAAAGGAGGTGTCCTGATCTGCCACAGGGACATGATGGGGGTCCCTTTAGCAATAAAGATCGGAGTGTTGACCACAATATCAGTAGGCCATGTACATATTACTGGAGGGACTACTGAGCCTCCCACCTCCAATAGTCTCCCCCAAGGTGCAAGTAAGCCACACCACTTGGGTCCTACCTGCACCTTCCAGGACCATTTTATTTTATGGGTACCCGGATCTAAATTCTCAGGGGCAGGGAGCAGAAGATTATTTTCGTTACCAATCTGGGGTCTTACCTGATGATCAGTGCCCGTAATTCAGACCCTAAGCGGGGTGGCTGTCAACGGTTTACGGGCTGGTTCAGCCCAGTTCTGTGACGAGCGGGGTGGAGGGATCCGCAGATCCGCGCTTCTGGAAAAAAAGGAAACAGGGGACCCCAAAATAATTAAAACAGCGGCAACGATCTGAGGAGAAACAAACTAAGTTACTAAGTATATTATCGGAATGCAAGATAACACACTATAATACAATATAATCAGAATTGAAGCTAATAAATCAAATATAATGAGAGAGAGAGAATGTCCGAAAGGGTGGATAGGCCTCACCACAACGCTGAGGTGAGATGCGCAGTCCAGTTGAGCAGCAGGGAGACGGGAGCAGTGTCCACGATAAAAGGCAGGTGAGAAAGAGCACATCAGGTGACCTTGCCAGGAGTTAAAACTCCTCTCCCTGACCGCAAAGTCCCCTGGGGAATGTAGTTCTTCTTCTCTTCAGGGCAGGTACCCAGGACTTGAGCATTGACAGTTAGAGTCCCAGTGCCCCACATGATGTTATGATGTGGAATACCGAAAGCCAAAAATCACAAAACCATGACAGTGGCCCATGTCGTCTGCAACATTCACAGGGTGCTGGGTCTGCCGTCTTGAGGTCTTTCATTCAGATCCTGCAGGGTTTCATACAGTCTTTTCGTCCACCCCTGCAGGGACTGGGAGTCTGTCTTCAGGGCAGCCTTAAGAATACGGTTATAACGTTCGATGAGGCCTGCCCCCATTGGATTATATGGCAGGTGGAATCGCCATTCAATGTTAATTTCTTCTGCCCAGCGCTGTATCGTTGCACCAGTAAAATGAGTCCCTAGGTCGCTCTCCATGACTTGAGGCGTGCCGTAGGCAGACATCAGTTTAATGAGCGCCTTGATGGTATATGCCAGGTTTGCTCTCAGTACTGGATAGGCCTGCAGCAGCCCACTTGCAGTGTCGACACAGGTCGGGGCCTATCTTGTCCCCTTGGAGCGAGGAAGGGGCCTGATGTAATCAACCTGCCATCGCTGGAGAGGATTGTGTCCCCTAGCAAGAAGGGCTGTTGTTTCGGGCAACGATCTCAGTCTCATCTTGGAGCAAGCATCGCAATCCTGGCATGCCTGGACGATATCAGATAGTTGTATGGGCAGTCCCCATGCTTTAGCAGCTGCCCACAATGACTTTAGTCCAGCATGCCGTAGCTTCTGATGTAACCAGCGGGCGATGTTCTCAGATGGTGAATTCTCAATCCATCAAACTCAGGCCAGTGTGTCAGCTTCATCGTTTCCTGGAGATTATAGGGGCTGATGACCAGAAACATGGTAGACACGTACAGTCCTGTGTTTGACCGTATTCCATATATCTAACCACATGTCTTTGCCCCAGATCGGTCAGGCGTGGATAGTCCATTCCTGGGTGTCCCACTGTGCAATCCAAAGAGTGAGCCCCCGGTACACAGCCCAACTATCTGTGCAGATGTTCAGGATACCATCACTGGGTTCCTTGGTTATAACCATCCACACGGCTCGCAGTTCTGCCCATTGGCTGCTCTGACCATCCCCCTCATCGAACCAGATTGTCTCGATGGAAGGATGGTATGCTATTGCTCTCCACTTGCTCGGGTTGCCCTTGCTGGACCCATCTGTGTACCAAGCATCTTCAGGGATAGGATATTTTCCCTCCTGAACAGGACTCTTCTCTGGTGGAGCAACCAGTATTTCTTTTGGTGCATCACTGTGATACGTCACTGGGCCTAGCATCTTCTGGAGTTCTTCTTTCAAGGGTAATGAAGACAGACTACTCCTTTGGCCGAGATAGGCGACCCACCATGCCACTGTTTCTGCTTGGGCCACCCCTGTCTTAGGAAGGTGGGTCAGATCTTTCAGCCACCCCTGCATCGGCAGAGCGGTCTTGACTATAACTGCAGCTGTTTGAGTTATTGGCTCTACTGCCTGTAATGCCAAATAGGCAGCCAATAACTGTTTGTCAATCATACTGTATCTTTCTTCTGCTCCGTGCCAAACCTTAGACCAGAAACCAATGGGGGTCCGAACAGAGCTCTGGCGTTGCCACAGGCCCCAACCAAAGCCGTCTTGAGTAACATGAACGTCCTACTCAGCTGGGAGGGTAGGATCGAATATACCCAATGCCTGGGCTTGTTTAACTGCCAGTTTCGCTTGTTGGAAAGCATCCTGTTTGGTTTTCCCCCAGTCCCATAGCTGCCCCTTTTTTGAGAGTCTGTATAGTGGCATTAGCAGCTGCACTAGGTGAGGTGCAAAGGAACGCCAGTAACCCAATATACCTAGAAACTCTTGCAGCTGCTTTGATGTTGTAGGGACTGGGAACGCCTGAACCTTATCTATGACAGCACTGGGTAGCACTCTGGTCTTTCCTGACTAAACCACCCCCAGGAATTTTACGGACAGGCCTGGACCTTGCAATTTCTGGGGGTTTATAGCCCATGCCCTCTGTTGTAAATAGGCAGTTAATGAATCTGCTGCCTGTCCTACTGCCTCCAGTGAGTCGGATGTCAGCAGGAGATCATCAAAAGAATGATATAGGTTAACGTCATCAGGTTTTCTCCAATCAGCCATGTCACGCACCACTAGATGATGACAATACGTTGGTGAATGCACGTACCCCTGTGGCAGGACCTGAAATGTCCACTGCCTGCCTCCGCACGTAAACGCAAACTGATCTTGTGATTCCTCAGCAATTGGGATACTGAAGAATGCATTCGCTAGATCTAGGACACAAGGGTTTATATCGCCCTACTCAATGCGTCCATTAGGGAGGCAACATTGGGTACGGCTACATGAATAGGTGGCGTGACCTTATTTAATTCTCTGTAATCTAACGTCAATCTCCATGTGCCATCTGACGTTCGCACTGGCCATATGTGGGAGTTATACGGGCAGCGTACAGGTCTTATAATGCCCACTTGTTCTAATTCCTGCACCGTTCTTAATATTTCATCTTGCCCACCCAGGAGTCTACACTGCCTAATGTCAGTAATCTGGCACGGTTTCGGCAGGCAAAGAGGCTCATGTTTCGCATGGCCTCTTAAAATTGCCTGCACCGCCTGGATACTGTTACATCTCTGTCCAAGTCTGAACTCTCCCTCGGTTGTCTGCAGAGCCAGACCCCATAGAATATCTATGCCCAGGATGTATTCTTGGACTGGGGCAATAGACACCTCGTACTCCCGGGGTGGGAGACGCCTACCCCCTAATTTTAGCCATGTTTGGGTGACAGGAATAGTCTGTCCCCATCAAATTTTCCCGGATCTCCATAGATAATTGATGTTTCTGCTCCCGTGTCTACCAGTGCCATAACTCTCTGAATATTTTTTCGGGACCAATAAATCGCTAATTCTACATAGGGCCTCCGGTCCCATCTGGAGGCCCTACGGGGACTAACATACCTTGTCACGCCATGAATTATGCTAGGGCCAATTCTTCTGCTTCCGATGGCTCAGGCATTGTGGCCCGAGACACCTGAAGAAGCTTTTTTTTTTTCTCTCTATATTGGGAACAATAAAGTCTTCTAGGTTCCATGTTGGTTCCATAAGGTTGTTCTGGAAGTTTTGATTGTCCTTTAGTTGTCTCCAGAGCTGGAGAAGGACATGGTTGGGCTGGCAGTCAATCTTAGCAAATTGGACCCCAGCCCAAATTAAATCATTAAACATTTATTTTTGGGATACACTTAGCGGTCCCAATGGAGGAGCCGGCATTTTGGTTTTATTTACTGGCAGGACCTCTGCTTCTTCCAAAAACTGAATATTGCGTCTAGTCCGCAGGCGTTCTGTTTCTTCCAAGTCAGCAATTAACGGGGCAGCCTTCTGGACTATGGCTTCTGATGCTACAAGGGGATTTAATATGGAGACTAGGGTGCCGTAGAGATGGGAGGGAGCTTGCTGTAAAATTACATCTCTCATCCCTGCTGAAAATTTAACCGTTTCAGGGCCATCAAATGCATTTTCATAGATAGCTTCTCTTACACCCAGTTCGCGGATATAATTTTGAAGGTCCTCCATGGAGGACCACATGCCTGTATGTAAAGGTATGTCCGATTTATTCGGCCATACCATACGGCAGGCCGCCATTAACCATTCTAGTATAGAATGGTTTTCATCGCGATATTGATTACCCACATATAACCTCTGTCTGAGAGCAGGATGGACGGTCATGGTGGCCAACTTAGCTATTTCTGGGCCATTCACCAAGACACTTTCTGCCCCAGAATCCCATAGTCTCAATAACCAAGCCGGCACACTTTTTCTAGGCTTCTGCCGAAATCGTTGTACTAAGTCCATCAATTCTGTTGCCGTGTGTGGCCGACCCGTTATGTGTAAATTAGTCTGGGCAGGGGGCCACTGATCAGGCAGCACCCCTGCTGGTCTGTCCTGCACTTTTTCTGTTTTCTGGGTTATGACAGGACAGACTTCCAGTGGATTGGTCAGAATTGGATATTCAAGGTCTGATTTGGATTTGTCATTTTCCTGATCAACAAAGTCTGTTGATTCAGTAGTCTGGTCATCGTCTATTGAAATATTACGAACTTAGCCTATGGGAAGATGTAGAATTGGCTTCTTCCCTGTTAAAACACCAAGTTCGTGCTCCAGTTTCTCAATGCGGTCTTTCAAAAGCTGATTTTCATTTTCTAAAGTATTATTTCTTATATCCGCATAATTTAAGGCACTTAATAGTGGCCATGCCACCATGGAGACAACCAGTTGTCTTTCTTTAGTAATGAGGACATCCTTGCCAAATCCTTGAAAATAGTCCGCCATGTGATATGGGGAGATATTGCCCATAACGCATAAGGGACCCCATTTTTCACTGATAACAGCTAACTCATAATAGGGGGAATCTCTCAAATCCTGGGATCTGCCCTGGAATCATTTCCTCTAGAGAAATATTTTTCTCCCCCTTGACTCATTTATAGAAATTCCAAAGAAAAGACATGATGTTAATTTTAGTATATTTGGCCTGCCTGGCTCGCCAAGTGTATAATCAGTAGATATCAAGATGTTACAATCACAATATAAGCAAGAGAGAAATGAAGTAGACAATAATAACAAGAGAGAATAAATGGAAGGCTTACCCTTAAGCTGGGCTCACTCACAAAACAACAGAAGAGGCAATCTCCAGATGAGATCCTTCCCCACTGGTAGCCAGCTCTTAAATAGGTCTAGGAGGGGTGCAGCCTGGCTCCACCCCTTCCGGCAGCACAGGTGAATTGCCTTCACCTGTGCTCCTCTGGCTTACTCATTGCTCGCCCCAGATAATCAATCAGATTCAGGCCGTGACTCAGCACTTCCCATACACTCCACCCCTTCACAGTATGAACCAATGATCAGGTTAACAAAAGGGTAAGCTTTACCTAATACAGAGATCCAGTATATCGCAACACTTATACAATTTTATCACGACGGGTGTTGGTAGAATTTAAGACAAGTGATGATCAGTGGATGTCCATATTCTTCTTTGGTCCAGAAGTTGGTTTCAGGCAGTGACTCAGCAGTTCCCATACAGATGAGTACGCTCAATGATAGCTTGTCCAGTTGGAGAACGAGAAATGCCTGTAATATGTCTAACTCCCCATTCTTGGACGAAAGTTCGTGTGGCCTTAGAAATATATGCAGGTCCGTTATTGTCTTTAACCAAGTTACATGCAGGCTGTAGAGACGCAGCAGCTGAGGTAGACGGGGCAGAGGAAGGCAGCGGCGCGATGAGCGTCGGGGGTGGAGCGTAGGACAAGAGCACAGGGAGCATCGTGGGCGCAGGTGAAGGCGGGAGCGGTGCTACCAGTGACAGGAGCGGAGCCGAAGGCGGGAGCAGAATAAGCGCCGGGGGCGGAGCTGAGGGCAGCAGCGACGGGGGGGTTGCGATTTCTCTTCTTTATGGTCAGGGGTGAGGTCGGAGCAGCGGATCGAATCCGGACCAGGGCTGCTTTCTGCACCGAGGGGCAGCTGCAAGGGTGGGAGGGAGGGCGATGGGGAATAGTCGGAAGAAATTCTTCCTTGTCGAATTTGTTGAAGTTCTTCCATTATTTGGAACGCACACTCTGTATATATGTATATATGTATATTTTGTCATTACACACTGCAAGAATATCCTGCAGGAGAGCAAACCAGAGAACAAGTCATGGCATGCCGGAGGAAGCGCCTGACATTGGGAAGGCCTGCATCATCCCCCAGTGCTCTTTGTTTAACAGTGATGACTTTAAAGAAAATCACCATATCAATAGGACAAGGACAGCACCGAGACATCTTGGAAACAACAGGATGACTGCTGACTGGCACCAGATAACAAATAAATTAACAAGTAAATAGCAAATGTAAACCTTCTGATAAGATTGTGAACCTGGAGTACCCAGCCATTGGGGAAACAGGGGAGGGGGAAGGCAAGGGGGAGAAAACAGGGTATAAAGGCTGTCATGTTGTGTCCATAGGCACGCTCCTACTTGTGGGACGCCCGCCATTGCAATCGTAAATAAATTCTGCTTTTATCAGAGATACCGTCCTGACAAAAATTTCTTGGATTATTTCCAACAGGGTCCTGGTTTGGTGGGTGGAAAGGGGTGACTGTGTCCACATTTGCTTCTTTGATGGTGGTAGCGGGAGCCTTGATGGCTACTGGTTGCTGTGTTGTCCCCTTTGTGAGGGGACTGGTGGAACGAGTGGTAGAGAGAGCACTATTGAAGCAAACACCAATGGAGCCATTACATTTGGATAAAATTATGGTATTAGAGGAGATGGGAGATAAAGAAAGTGAAGACAAGGGAGATGTCTATAAAAGGGAACCTTAAAAAAAAAAAGGGGGGGATTGCAGAAATCAACAATGTAGAAAAACGAAAAAGGGGGGAATTGTGGGAAACAAATGTTGTTTCTGCATTAGAATTGTATAATATTTTTATTTTATGATCTCCGCTATCATAGTTCTTTTTGGGAGTCCTTCTACTTAACTTGGGGAAGATCTCTGATAAGTTTACATCACTTATCGTATAGACAAACCTTCCCAGGAACGCACATTCTGTATATAGGTGTACAGACGTATATTTTGACATACACACTGCAAGAATATTCTGCATGAGAGCAAACCAGAGAACATGGCATGCCCGAGGAAGCCCCTAAAGAGACATTGGGAAGGCCTGACATCATCCCCCAGTGCTCTTTGTTTAAGATGATGACTTCAAAGAAAATCACCATATCAATAGCACAAGGAGAGCATAGAGACACCTTGGAAACAACAGGATGACTACTCACTAGCACCAGATAACAAATAAATTAACAAGTAAATAGCGAATGTAAAGCTTCTGATAAGACTGTGAACCTGGAGTATCCAGCCACTGGGGAAACAGGGGAAGGGGAAGGCAAGGGGGAGAAAACAGGGTATAAAGGCTGTCATGTTGTGTCCATAGGCGCGCTCCTGCTTGCGGGACGCCTGCCATTGCAATCACGAATAAAATCTGCTTTTATCAGAGATACCGTCCTGACAAAATTACATCTTAGTGGCAGCAGTAAGGGAAGGGCAACAATCAGAGAGGGAATTCTCCAGAGGGAGAAAAAGCTCTCAATCAAGGGAAGAGGGAGATGAAAAACAAAGAGTGACTTGGGATATGAGGCAAATCGAAAGTTTTTATTGCCAGAAAAAAAGGACACAAGAAAAGAGAGTGCAAAAAGCAAATACAGAATGAAAAGATGTTCCAGGAACATTAGTGGGATCAGGGGCTTCATGTGCTGGGGACCCTTAAAGAAACAGAACCCATGATAAAACTGAAAGTGGGTCCTCAGCACCAGGAAATGGAGTTCCTTGTGGACTCCAGGGCAGAAAGATGTACTGTCCAAAAGCTGCCCTGGGGATGATCAGTCTCCTCAGAAAAACATCAAGTAGTCAGAGCCAAGGGTGAATGTATAATCAAAGAATATTAGGCTATTAAGATCACAAAATAAACAAGAAAGCTAGACAAAACAGACTATGATAATAAAAGAGAAAAAATGGAAGGCTTACCCTTAAGCTGGGCTCACCCACAAAACAACAGAAGAGGCAGTCTCCAGATGAGATCCTTCCCCACTGGTAGCCAGCTCTTAAATAGGTCTAGGAGGGGTGCAGCCTGGCTCCACCCCTTCCGGCAGCACAGGTGAATTGCCTTCACCTGTGCTCCTCTGGCTTACTCATTGCTCGCCCCAGATAATCAATCAGATTCAGGCCATGACTCAGTACTTCCCATACACTCCACCCCTTCACAGTATGAACCAATGATCAGGTTAACAAAAGGGTAAGCTTTACCTAATACAGAGATCCGGTATATCGCAACACTTAAACAATTTTATCACGACGGGTGTTGGTAGAATTTAAGACAAGTGATGATCAGTGGATGTCCATATTCTTCTGTGGGCCAGTGCTTGACGATGTGACTGGAGACATGAGGTCCTGAAGTGCAAGTATGCTCTATGTTCCATCAGTCCCATGTAGACCATCACCACATGTTGCACATGATCTGACATCAACACTGGAACGCTTGATGGCATTTTGTTCCTTCCACTGATCCTGAAAGCTCACAGACTCACAGGGAGTAACACAGATGTTTCAGAGGTACCAGGAGGGGAAGGTCTGCTCTCCAGGGCAAGATACAGGCCATATTTCTATCCTGGGTCAACACTTCCGCCTGTACTGGGGCACGCCCTGGCTGCCTGTACCACACCTTCTGGCCAGATATCTGCGGCTGCATAATGATATCAGGCACCAAAGGAGGTTTCCTGATCTGCCACAGGGACATGATGGGGGGTCCCTTTAGCAATGAAAATCAGAGTGTTGACCACAATATCAGTAGGCCATGTACCTATTACTGGAGGGACTACTGAGCCTCCCACCACCACCAATCTCCCCCAAGGTGCAAGTAGGCCACACCACTTGGGTCCTACCTGCACCTTCCAGGGCCATTTTATTTTATGGGTACCCGGCTCTAAATTCTAAGGGGCAGGGAGCAGAAGATTACTTTCGTTACCAATCTGGGGTCTTACATGAAGATCAGCGCCAGTAATTTGGATCCTAAGTGGGGTGGCCCATGTCGTCTGCAACATTCTCAGGGCACCGGGTCTGCCATCTTGAAGACTTTCATTCAGGTCCCGCAGGGTTTCATACAGTCTTTTCGTCCACCCCGCAAGGACTGGGAGTCTGTCTTCAGGGCAGCCTTAAGAATACCGTTATAGCGTTCGATGAGGCCGGCCCCCGTTGGATTATATGGCAAGTGGAATCACCACTCAAAGTTATTTTCTTCTGCCCAGCGCTGTATCGTTGCACCAGTAAAATGAGTCCCTTGGTCGCTCTCCATGACTTGTGGTATCCCGTAGGCAGACATCAGTTTAGTAAGTGCCTTGATGGTATATGCCTGGTTTGATTTCGGTACTGGATAGGCCTGCAGCAGCCCACTTGCAGTGTCGACACAGGTCAGGGCGTATCCTGCCCCCTTGGAGCGAGGAAGGGGCCTGATGTAATCAACCTGCCATCGCTGGAGAGGACTGTGTCCCCTGGCAAGATGGACTGTTGTTTCGGGCAACGATCTCAGTCTCATCTTGGAGCAAGCATCGCAATCCTGGCATGCCTGGACGATATCAGATAGTTGTATGGGCAGTCCCCATGCTTTAGCAGCTGCCCACAATGTCAGGCGTGGATAGTCCATTCCTGGGTGGCCCACTGTGCAATCCAAAGAGTGAGCCCCCGGTACACAGCCCAACTATCTGTGCAGATGTTCAGGATACCATCACCGGGTTCCTTGGTTATAACCATCCACACGGCTCGCAGTTCTGCCCATTGGCTGCTCTGACCATCCCCCTCATCGAACCAGATTGTCTCGATGGAAGGATGGTATGCTATTGCTCTCCACTTGCTCGGGTTGCCCTTGCTGGACCCATCTGTGTACCAAGCATCTTCAGGGATAGGATATTTTCCCTCCTGAACGGGACTCTTCTCTGGTGGAGCGACCTGTATTTCTTTTGGTGCATCACTGTGATACGCCACTGGGCCTAGGATCTTCTGGAGTTCTTCTTACAAGGGTGATGAAGACAGACTACTCCTTTGGCTGAGATAGGCAACCCACCATGCCACTGTTTGTGCTTGGGCCACCCCTGTCTTAGGAAGGTGGGTCAGATCTTTCACCCACCCCTGCATCGGCAGAGCGGTCTTGACTATAACTGCAGCTGCTTGAGTTATTGGCTCTACTGCCTGTAATGCCAAATAGGCAGCCAATAACTGTTTGTCAATCATACTGTATCTTTCTTCCGCTCTGTGCCAAACATGAGACCGGAAACCAATGGGGGTCCGAACAGAGCTCTGGCGTTGCCACAGGCCCCAACCAAAGCCGTCTTGAGTAACATGAACGTCCTACTCAGCTGGGAGGGTAGGATCGAATATACCCAATGCCTGGGCTTGTTTAACTGCCAGTTTCGCTTGTTGGAAAGAATCCTGTTCTGTTTTCCCCCAGTCCCATAGCTGCCCCTTTTTTGAGAGTCTGTATAGTGGCATTAGCAGCTGCACTAGGTGAGGTGCAAAGGAACGCCAGTAACCCAATATACCTAGAAACTCTTGCAGCTGCTTTGATGTTGTAGGGACTGGGAACGCCTGAACCTTATCTGTGACAGCACTGGGTAGCACTCTGGTCTTTCCTGACTAAACCACCCCCAGGAATTTTACGGACAGGCCTGGACCTTGCAATTTCTGGGGGTTTATAGCCCATGCCCTCTGTTGTAAATAGGCAGTTAATGAATCTGCTGCCTGTCCTACTGCCTCCAGTGAGTCGGATGTCAGCAGGAGATCATCAAAAGAATGATATAGGTTAACGTCATCAGGTTTTCTCCAATCAGCCATGTCACGCACCACTAGATGATGACAATACGTTGGTGAATGCACGTACCCCTGTGGCAGGACCTGAAATGTCCACTGCCTGCCTCCGCACGTAAACGCAAACTGATCTTGTGATTCCTCAGCAATTGGGATACTGAAGAATGCATTCGCTAGATCTAGGACACAAGGGTTTATATCGCCCTACTCAATGCGTCCATTAGGGAGGCAACATTGGGTACGGCTGCATGAATAGGTTGCGTGACCTTATTTAATTCTCTGTAATCTAACGTCATTCTCCATGTGCCATCTGACGTTCGCACTGGCCATATGTGGGAGTTATACGGGCAGCGTACAGGTCTTATAATGCCCACTTGTTCTAATTCCTACACCGTTCAGTGTAGGAGTCTACAGCCTAATGTCAGTAATCTGGCACGGTTTCGGCAGGCAAAGAGGCCCATATTTAGCATGGCCTCTTAAAATTGCCTGCCCAACCCAGATACTGATACATCTCTGTCCAAGTCTGAACTCTCCCACAGTTGTTTGGAGAGCCAGACCCCATAGAATATCTAGGCCCAGGATGTTTTCTTGGACTGGGGCAATAGACACCTTGTACTCCCGGGGTGGGAGACACCCAACCCCCAATTTCAACCATGTTTGGGTGACAGGAATAGTCTGTCCCCCAAAACCACCAATCATCACTCTGTCCCCATCAAATTTCCCCGGATCTCCATAGATAATTGATGTTTCTACTCTGGAGTCTACTACTGCCATAACTCTCTGAAAATTTTTTCGGAACCAATAAATCGTTAATTCTACATAGGGCCTCCAGTCCCATCAGGAGGCCCGACAGGGACTAACATCCCTTCTCACGCTATGAATTGTGCTAGAGCCACTTCTTCTACTTCTGGTGGCTCAGGCATTGTGGCCCGAGACACCTGAGGAGGCTTTTCTTTTTTTCCTCTGTATTGGGAACAATAAAATCCTCTAGGTTCCATGTTGTTCTTGGCACCCTCTCTATAACCCTCACCCTTGATTTCTTAAGGTAGTTCTGGAATTTTTGATTGTCCTTTAGTTGTCTCCAGAGCTGGAGAAGGACACGGTTGGGCTGGCAGTCAATCTTAGCCAATTGGACCCCAGCCCGAATTAAATCATTAAACATTTGTTTTCAGGATACCCTTATCGGTCTCGATCAAGGAGCTCAAGTAGCCGGCATTTTGGTTTTACTTACTGGCAAAACCTCTGCTTCTTCCAATAGGCGAATAATGCACCTAGTCCGCAAACGTTCTGTTCCTCCCAAGTTGGCTGGTAACTGGGCAGCCTGCTGGACTACGACTTCTGAGGCCACAAGGGGATTTAATATAGAGACTAGGGTACCATAGAGATGGGAGGGAGCTTGCTGTAAAATTAAATCTCTCATCCCTGCTGAAATTTGACCATATCAGGGCCATCAAATGTGTCTTCATTGATCGCCTTTCTTACACCCAGTTCACGGATATCATTTTGAAGGTCCTCCATGGAGGACCACATGCTTGTATGTAAAGCTATGTCCAAATTATTCGACCTTACCATACGACAGGCCACCATTAACCATTGTAGTAATGAAAGGTTTTCATCAAGGTATAGATTACCCACATATAGCCTCAGTCTGAGAACAGGACGGACACTCATGGCTATTTCCGGGCCTTTCTCCAAGACACTTTCTGCCCCAGAATCCCACAGTCTCAATAACCAAGCCAGCACACTTGCTCTAGGTTTCTGCCAAAATACCTGTACTAAATCCATCAATTCTGTTGCCATTTATGGCCGGGCTGTTACATGTAAATGTGTCTGAGCAGGGGGCCACTGATCAGGCAGCAACCCTGCCGGTCTGTCCTGCACTTCTTCTGTTTTCAGGGTTATGACAGGATGGACTTCTAGAGTATCAGCCAGAATTGGATATTCAAGATCTAATTCGGATTTTTTATTTTCCTGATCAACGAAGTCTGTTGATTCAGTAGTCTGGTCATCGCCTATTGAAATGTTACAAACTTGGCCTACGGGAAGATGTAGAATTGGCTTTTTCCCTGTTAATACGTGAAGTTCGTGCTCCAGTTTCTCAATGCAGTCTTTCAGAAGCTGCTTTTCAGTTCCTAAAGTATTATTTCTTATTTCCGCATGATTTAAGGCACTTAATAGTGGCCATGCCACCATGGAGGCAACCAGTCATCTTTCTTTAGTAATGAGAACACCCTTGCTAAGTCCTTGAAAGTAATCTGCCATGCAATATGGGGAAATATAGCCCATAACACTTAAGGGACCCCATTTTTCAATGATATCTGCTAACTCATAACAGGGGATCCCACAAATCCTGGGATCTGCCCTGGAACCATTTTCTTTAGACAAGTATTGCTCTCGCTCTTGATTCATTTATCCAAATTCCAAAGAAAAGACATGATGTTAATTTAAAAATAATAATTTAATAGTATATTTGGCCTGCCTGGCTCACCAAGCGTATAAGCAAAGAAAATTAAGCTGTAATAACCACAAAATAAACAAGAGAGCTTGGCAAAGTGGACTATGAGAATAAAAGAGAATAAATGGAAGACTTAACTTTATCCTACGGCTCACCCACAAAACAGCAGTAAAAGCGATCAACATAAAAAAAACATTCCCAACTCGTAGCCAGCTCTTAAACAGGTCTAGAAGGGGTGGAGCCTGGCTCCCCCCCTTCTGGCAGCACAGGTGAATTGCCTTCACCTGTGCTCCTCTGGCTGACTCATGGCTCGCCTCAGGTGATCAATCAGAGGTTCAGGCAGTGACTCAGCAGTTCCCATACAACCCTGACAATAAAGGATGAAGAACAGATAAATCCTGAGGTGTGGTGTACCTCTGATTCGATGGGGAAATTGGATATTGCCCCTTTTGAAGTAACCATTAAGAACCCAGAGATCCCTGTAAGGATAAAACAGTACCCTATTTCACAGGAAGGCCGACAGGGACTCCAAACACAGATTGAGCGATTAATAGCAAGAGGCTTGTTAGAACTCTGCATGTCACCATTCAACACACCTATACTACCTGTGAAGAAATCCAATGGGTCATATAGGCTAGCGCATGACTTGAGGGAAATAAACAAGCGAACGGTCACCTGGTTCCCAGTAGTCGCCAACCCTTATACTCTATTAAGCCAATTAACACCAGAACTGAAGTGGTATACAGTCATAGACTTAAAAGATGCATTCTGGGCCTGCCCCCTTAAGGAGGAATCTAGGAATTACTTTGCCTTTGAATGGGAAGATCCCCAGACTCACAGGAAACAACAGTTAAGGTGGACAGTGTTACCCCAAGGATTCACCGAATCACCTAATCTGTTTGGTCAAGCACTAGAACAGGTACTGGGCACTTATCAAGCAGATCCCCAGGAAACCTTAGTGCAATATGTAGATGATTTGCTCCTGGCAAGGGCAGACAAGGATGCAGTCCGAAAAGAAAGTATTAAGTTATTAAACTTTTTAGGCCTAAAAGGACTAAAAGCATCAAAGTCAAAATTACAGTTTACAGAAGAGGAAGTAAAGTATTTGGGACACTGGATAGCAAAAGGAAACATTATTTTATATATATATACACACACATTATTATCAACAGTAGCTGGTCCTTTGATTTGGTTGATGTTAGTTCTAACCTTTGGACCCTGTATTTCTAATAAAATAATCACCCTAGTAAAAAGCAGACTTGAAGCGGCACATTTAATGTTGATCAGAAAACAATATGAACCATTAGAGGAGGAGGAGGTCAATGAGACCCTTATCCTTGAGTTGGCTCGGGAAGCCGTTAATCGATTTGATTAACAAAATAGGAAAAAGGAAAGGGGGGAATTATAATAGGAGCAATCTGTTGTTTGTTAATCAAATCATTTGTAAGCTTATCACTAGTAAGCTGTAACAACAGCAGGGGCCAGTTTCCTACTGCAGTGTCACGGAGTTGACCAGATCAATCTATGTCCGTGACAGGGGCGACAGGCCTCTGCCCTTCCCCCCCACCCCAGTCCCACAAAAATGGGAAGGAAGGAAGGGAGGAAAAGAACAGCGGCAACAATCTATGGAGGAAAACTTATTTTACTATAATATTGAAATACAAGATAACACAGTAGATACAATTTAATTGAAATTGAGATTAATAAATCAGACAAGATAAGTGAGAGAGAGAGTTCCCGGGACCGATTCAAACCTGAAAAGCATGGAACGGCTAGCAAAGCACACTCCAGCACCCACTGCAAGGCAGCAAAAGAGCGCCCCCCCCACCCGGAAGGGCCAGATCCCGTGACTTCTGTAAAGTACAGGGATAGGTAGCTGGGATTGGGGCAGTGACACTTCAATACCCCGTACACTACATGATAGAATGTGGAATACTGAAACCATAAAAACATAGAACCATGACATACAGACATCCGGAAACACCAACAAACAAAGCACTTTAAGGTATGGACCCCAGGACTTACACAGCTTTAATGATGCCTCGTAAGGATTATGAACGGATGTATTGCAAAGATCCCATGCCCTCCCACCTGACAAGACAAAGGACAGCTGCCTAACTAGAGGACCATGCCTGCACAATAGATATTGTGAAGCCATGAACACTGGATAGTGAAGTGTATGAAGACTATCAGCTTGAAAGGGAAAGCGCACGCCGTTGCTGGAGCAGAGACTCCCCAGCCGCCCAGCGCTGTTTTGCTTACTTTCTTGCTTTAATAAAAGACTATTTCCAGAATATATAATTGGGTTGTTCCATTTGTTTGGCATAATATAAAACAGTACCAAGCCCTTGCAATGCCTTAGTTGTTTTGTCACCCGGAGCTGTGTTATTTGGATGAAGGTGCAACAACGGGTACCCAGCATTACTCATACCCTTTATCCTTGCATTACCCTTGTATAGTATCTTAGGATATCCTATTTTCTCAGGCCATCCTACTTGTGGCTTCTAACAGATCTGCAATTCGCTTTATTGCACTCTTTGTATAATTTGTAAATCTCCATTGATTATAACAGATATAGTTAATCCAATCTACATTCTTGTTGATCATCACTCACCAGGACAATGGCTCAAACCCTGCAACAGTTCGATTTCTTGCCTTAAAGTCATCAGGGACAACAAGAAAAGTTTAAATCCTTAGCTTGCCCACATACCAAACAACACTAATATGCAATGAAGTTTTTCTTCAGAGATACATAAGTATTTACATCAAATGCTGCACTCATCAAATCAACATTTCTAACAATTACAAGAGCCCACATTTCTGTCCTTAGATTCACAATTTTAAGGGTCCAGCTGACTTCAATTCTCATTGTGTTTGAGGGACCTTCTTAACTCTAGTATTATGTAACCACAAAGCTTTTACTGTTGTGTGGGATGTCAGCAGCACCTGGAACAGACCTACCCAGCTTGGTTCCAGGAGCAAATCTGAAAGAGATCTGCTACACACATATTATCAAGCCATATCAAGGCCTTGGACTCTCGTTCCTAGAACCAATTTCTCTTTTTCTCAAAGCTACTCCAGTAGACTTATCACATACTCAGTATTTTGCTCCCTGCTTGGGTAGAGATCCCTATCTACATCCCAGAAGGAATGGCTAATTTCACAAACAACTACATCCCAAATGGAATAGCTAATTTCACAGGCAACACGATGTTCAGACCAGACTCCAGGTTTTCTTCTCAGTTTATCAAATGTTTTTTGAATCTTAAATTAATACTCATGCTTGTGTGTGTGTCATTAAGCTCTCTGATCGTATTCATAATTATGAATAATAAAAGAAAAAAGTCTCCTCCAAAACCAGAGAACGATAACTAGCAAAGAATAAGGAAAGGTTTAAGAAAGGTCTCAGAAGCATAGGGACCCACAGTGTCATGGGATTTCAGTCTTGAACACCTGTGGGATCCTGAAAAACTAAACCAGATTTTGAGCCAGGGACAATGTGGCTTACATAAATGTAAGGAGATACAACTTATTTGGGGTTTGGCTTGTGCTTACCATTCCCTATATAATACTGTAAAATCAAGATATTATAATCACAATATAAATGTGTAAAATCAATAGATATCAAGACATTATAACTGCAATATAATCAAGAGAATTAGGCCAAGTAGACAACGATCACAAAAAAGAATAACTGGAAGAGCTTACCCTTTAGCTGAGCTCACCACAAAACACAAAAACAGAAGATCTCCAAAAAAGATCCATCCCCTTTGGTAGCCAGCTCTTAAATAGGTCTAGGAGGGGTGGAGCCTGGCTCCCCCCCCCTTCTGGCAGCACAGGTGAATTGCCTTCACCTGTGCTCCTCTGCCTGACTCATGGCTCGCCTCAGGTGATCAATCAGAGGTTCACACCGTGACTCAGCAGTTCCCATACAAATACCATTCGGGAAAGAGAGAGTTTTCGAGCTGAGGTTCAAGCCAAAGGGGAAAATCCCCAAGTCAAATCTAATCAATCACAGGAGACACCAGTAATGATACCAGTTGCTCCTGTAGAAGGCAAGAAATGGAAACGAGTGTCTTTGTGTCTTGAACGAAAAAAAGAACAGGAGAAGAAGAAGGAGGAGGAAGTGGAGGAAGATCCAGGCGAGGGGCCCTCCACAGAACCACCACCTTTGCGAAAGGCAAAAGGAAAAACTAAGAGATATGTAGAAGAGAGCGATGAGGAGGAAGTCTCTATTACTACTCGTTGGTCTCTAAAGATGACTGAAATCCAAGGTTCAAGAAAGGAGTTTACACGACGCCCGAATGAAACTCTTGTTTCCTGGTTGGTTTGCTGTTGGGACAGTGGGGCCAATAGCTTGTTTCTAGATGGTAATGAAGCTCGCCAACTAGGTGACATTGCTAGAGATCCAACTATTGATAGAGGAATTAGTCGATGTTCAGATGAGGCTGCTTCTCTCTGGGAACGAGTGTTAATAGCCGTAAAGGAAAAGTATCCCTTCAGAAATGGCTTGAAGACTGCAATGAAAAAAAGAGATATAGTTGAAAAAGGTATCCAGTATTTGAGGGAAATAGGCGTGGTGGAAATGTTGTATGATCGTAACTTTGTTCCTAACCACCCTCGCCAAGACCACAACCCTAAAAAAGTGAGGATGACGCCTGAGGTATGGCAGAAACTCGTGACAACAGCACTGGACAAATATTCCGCTACACTAATGTCAGCGTGTGACAGATACCAAGAAGAACAGAGAACACCCTTAGTCTACGAATTAATTCTTACGCTCCAAAACTATGAACAATTGCTATCCCCAATTCATGCTGCTGTTGCTGCTGTCTCAAAAGTAACGGACCAACTGAAACGCGGGAGCAGATGTCTCAACTGATTAACCGTGACAAACCTGTAGCAGTATGTCATGGTTTTATGATTTTTGGTCATCAGTATTCCACACCATAACATCATGTAATGCACTGGGGGTGGGGTTTGATATCTGCCGGATGTTCGTCTGTCGGAGAAGAGCTACTTTTCCCCAGGAGACTTTGCGGTCAGCAAGGGGATATAACTCCAAGCAAGGTCACCTGATCTTTCTTCTTCACCTGCTCTTCGCTGTCTGCGCTTCGCTATCTGCGCTTCGCCGTCTGTACTTCAGTCACTCAACTGGACTGCACTTCTCACCCCAGCATTGTGGTGAGGTCTATACAATTCAAACAGACTCTCTCTCTCTCTCTCTCTCATTGTATTTTACTAATACTATATTTAGTAAAATCATCTGTTCCACCTCAGATCAGTGCTGTTGTTTTCAAGTATTTTGGGGTCCCCTGCTTCCCCTTTCCCAGAGGCGCGGATCCGCAGATCCCTCCGCCCTGCTGGTCACGGAACTGGGCCGGACCAGCCCATAAACCGTTGACATTTTTGGTGGAGAATGCGGGCAACAGTTGCTTTCTAGCTGTTTAGGCTCTCTGCCCTCGGAGAGTTTCGTTGGTAAAGCTTATCTGTTTCACCGCTACTCTCTGAAAACGTGACCTTGAAAACTCCAGGCGGACTGCCAGTATCGTAGAATATTTGTAAACTCTAAGCTTTACTATCTTGCCTCTGTAAAAAAATAAAAAAAAATGCTTTCTGTAGTGAAACTTACTCTTAAAGGGCTGCACGCTGCTGCCTCTTCTTTCCTAATGCTCAAAACATACTGGGCATTAATTAGGCTTGCCACCTTGCTCTATGGAGCAATCGGCATATACAATCAAATGAAAACATGGGTGGAAATACGGACCTGGCACGTTCGTACAATGTGGCTTACAATTCCGGAGACAGCTGCCAATTTTACAGGACTGGGATTTTTTAAGGTTTCCAGTTTCACCTTTCAGCCTGTAGTGCAGTTTTTGAATGAACACCTAGTCGCATTACTAATCTCCCTGAATGTATCGCTCATAATTTCACTCAGTATTAGTATTTATTATATTTTGAGGATGTCCTCCCCAAAACCAGAGAATACTGAGTGGCAGGGAGTGTGGAGAGGTCTGGGAAAGACTTTAGACAGATGGAAATCTTCAGTCTCATGGAACTTTACTCCAGAACACCTGAAAGACCCTGAGAGTCTAAACAGCTATTTAAGGCAGGAATGTTGCGGCTTGGGCAGTTCTGAGGAGGCACATATGATTTGGGGCCTGGCTAATGCTTATCGGGCCTTATTCAATACTATCCTGGAGAGAGAGAGAGCTTCTGAAATTGAAAGGGAGAGTCTCAGGGAAACAGTTCAAAATGAGCGAGAGAGTCTCCTGCTCCAGAGGAAAAACCTCCGATCTCAGAGAGATGCCCTCCGAATGGAAATAGACTCCCTGCAATCCAAACTTAACAATCTTCAATCTCAACAACACACCCTCCAATCTGAGCTAGATACTGTCATAATCGAACGAAACAAGCTCCAAGCTGAACTGGAGGATGAGAGCATTGGAACCGACCAACCTGATCAACCACAAGAGGCACCACAATCTATGTCAGTTGCCCCTGTAAGAGGACGGAAAACAAAGCGAATCTCGACTCAGTTAGAAGAGAAGAAAGAGGAAAGAGGTCCAGAGGAGTGGCTCCGAGGTCCAAGAGAAGCACCTCTGAGTCCAGGGGAGGGGCCCTCAGTAAGACCACGGTCACCAACACCTACAAGGGCAAGAAGTCCTGGAAGAGCAAGAGGTGAGCAAGATATTGTTACCTTTGTGGATCGATCTCTGAAAATGAATGAAATTCGAAGTCTGAGGAAAGACTTCTCACGCCACCCAAATGAGCCTATTGCTACTTGGTTACTTCGATGCTGGGACAATGGGGCCAACAGTGTGTGGCTAGATAGTAGAGAAGCTCGCCAACTGGGTGGCATTGCTAGGGACTCAGCCATTGACAGAGGTATTAGTACATGCCAGAACCAGGCCTTCACCCTCTGGAAGAGGATGTTGTTAGCTGTAAGAGAAAGATACCCCTTCAAAGATGATCTGATGCAAGAGAAGAAGAAATGGGCTGATTTGGAAGAAGGCATCCATTATTTGAGAGAATATGCTGTGGTGGAAACGCTACATAGCCCCGATTTCATTCCTGATGAGCCAGACCAAGAGCATGATCCCGAGAGAGCCAGGTGTACACCAAATATGTGGCGTACATTCACAAAGACTGCACCAGAAAGGTACGCCAGTACATTTGCAGCTATGTATGGCAGAGGGGAAAGAAGACCCCTTATAAATGAGCTGGTTAATAAGCTTCAAGACTTTGAGTTACATTTAAGCCCTCTACGAGCTTGTGTTTCAGCCATTGAAAAAGTAGCTGAAAAGCTGGACAGAATGGAGAACAAACAAGAAGATATAATAGATAAACTATCAATTATGCCTGATGCCGATGAATACATGGTGGTAACAGATACATCCAGTGAGGAACAGAATTCCCAAAACAGCCTACTTGAGGGGCTAGCCAACTTGATTTCCTCCCAGTCAGTGTCATCCAACGTCTCAGCTATCAAAAGAAGACGTCCTCCTGCTCGAACAAGTGACAACAGTAAGACCACGTCACGTTTTGTCTTGTGGCATTACCTACGCGACCATGGAGAAGATATGAAGAAGTGGCATAAGCAACCTACTCCAGCACTTCAAGCACGGGTAAAAGAGTTACAAGACAAATCAACCACCAAGGTGAACTTCTCCAGAAAGGTGATTGCTCCAGTTGCTGCAGACAACAGAGGTAAAAAATAGAGGGGCCCTGCCCCCAGCCAGGGGGGGGAAAGGGATAATAGAGTTTATTGGACTGTGTGGATTAGATGGCCTGGTACATCAGAACCACAGAAATATAAGGCCCTGGTGGATACCGGTGCACAGTGCACTCTAATGCCCTCGAGTCACCAAGGGACAAAACCAATTTATATTCATGGGGTGACAGGAGGTTCCCAAGAACTGACTATGTTGGAGGCCGAAATCAGCCTCACTGGTAAAGACTGGCAAAAGCACCCTATTGTGACTGGCCCAGGGGCTCCATGTATACTTGGTATCGATTACCTCAGAAGGGGATATTTTAAGGATCCCAAAGGGTATCGATGGGCCTTTGGAATAGCTGCTGTAGACACAGAAGGTGTTAAGCAGTTATCTGTTTTGCCTGGCCTATCAGAAGATCCGTCTGTTGTGGGGTTGCTACGAGTGGAAGAGCAACAGGTACCGATAGCTACAAAAACGGTGCACAGGCGGCAGTACCGCACCAACAGGGATTCCTTGCTCCCCATTCAGAAGTTAATTCGTCAATTAGAGAATCAGGGAGTGATCAACAAAACTCACTCGCCCTTTAACAGCCCCATATGGCCAGTGCGTAAAGCCAGTGGAGAATGGAGGCTGACGGTGGACTACCGTGGCCTGAATGAAGTCACACCCTCATTGAGTGCTGCTGTGCCGGATATGTTAGAACTCCAATACGAACTGGAGCCAAAAGCAGCTAAGTGGTATGCCACCATTGACATTGCTAACGCCTTTTTCTCCATTCCTTTGGCCAAAGAATGTAGGCCACAGTTCGCTTTCACCTGGAGGGGCATTCAGTATACCTGGAACCGTTTGCCCCAGGGGTGGAAACACAGCCCGACCATTTGCCATGGGTTGATCCAAGCTGCGCTGGAACAGGGAGGTGCTCCTGAGCACTTACAGTACATTGATGACATCATTGTGTGGGGCAACACAGCAAAGGAAGTTTTTGAGAAAGGAGAGCAAATAATCCAGATCCTTCTCCGTGCTGGTTTTGCTATTAAGCGTAGCAAAGTGAAAGGACCTGCCCAAGAAATTCAGTTCCTAGGCATAAAGTGGCAAGATGGCCGTCGTCACATCCCGACAGATGTGATCGACAAAATCACTGCCATGTCTTCCCCCACTAATAAGAAAGAGACACAATCGTTTCTGGGTGTAGTGGGTTTTTGGAGAATGCATGTTCCAAACTACAGCCTCATTGTAAGCCCACTTTATCAGGTGACACGGAAGAAGAATGATTTTGTGTGGGGTCCTGAGCAGCAGCAGGCTTTTGAGCAGATTAAACAAGAGATAGCCCGTGCTGTGGCCCTGGGGCCAGTACGGATATAACAGGATGTGAAGAACATCCTCTACACTGCTGCTGGAGAGAAAGGCCCCACTTGGAGTTTGTGGCAAAGAGCCTCAGGAGAGACCCGAGGCCGACCCTTGGGATTCTGGAGTCGAGCCTACAAGGGGTCAGAGGAGGGCTACACTCCAACTGAAAAGGAGATCTTAGCTGCATATGAGGGGGTTCGGGCTGCTTCCGAAGTGGTCGGTACTGAAACACAGCTCCTTCTGGCACCTCGACTGCCAGTGTTGAACTGGATGTTCAAGGGAAAGGTTCCTTCCACCCATCATGCTACTGATGCCACTTGGAGTAAGTGGATTGCACTGATTACACAACGAGCACGGATGGGGAACCTCAGCCGTCCAGGAATCCTAGAAGTCATCATGGACTGGCCTGAAGGTAAAAAGTTTGGAACACCACCAGCAGAAGAAGTATCACGTGCTAAAGAAGCCCCACCATACAATGAACTACCAGAGGATGAAAAGAAATATGCCCTGTTCACAGATGGATCGTGTCGTATTGTGGGAAAGCATCGCAGATGGAAATCTGCTGTGTGGAGCCCCACACGACAAGTTGCTGAGGCCACCGAAGGGAAAGGAGAATCGAGCCAATTTGCAGAGGTGAAGGCTGTCCAACTGGCCTTAGATGTCGCTGAACGGGAGAGGTGGCCAATGCTCTATCTTTACACTGATTCATGGATGGTAGCAAATGCCTTATGGGGGTGGTTACAGCAGTGGGAGCAAAATAATTGGCAAAGAAAGGGCAAGCCTATTTGGGCTGCTGACCTATGGAAAGATATTGCTACCCGAACAAAAAATATGGTTATAAAGGTGCGTCATGTAGATGCTCATGTGCCCAAGAGTCAGGCTACTGAAGAACAGCAAAACAACCATCAGGTAGATCGAGCTGCCAGAATTGAGGTGGCTCAAATAGACCTGGACTGGCAGAACAAGGGTGAATTATTTCTGGCTCGGTGGGCCCATGAGACCTCAGGTCATCAAGGGAGAGATGCAACATACAAATGGGCTAGAGACCGAGGGGTGGACTTAGCTATGGATGCCATTGTACAAATCATTCATGACTGTGATACATGCGCCACAATTAAACAAGCTAAGAGGATGAAACCTCTCTGGGAGGAAGGGCGATGGCAAAAGTACAAATACGGGGAGGCATGGCAGGTTGATTATATCACCTTGCCACGATCTCGCAATGGTAAGCATTATGTGCTCACCATGGTGGAGGCAACAACCGGGTGGCTTGAAACATATGCAGTACCCCATGCTACTGCCCGAAACACCATATTAGGTCTGGAGAGGCAAATCCTGTGGCGACATGGCACCCCAGAAAGGATTGAGTCAGATAATGGGACTCATTTTAAAAATTCACTTGTGGATACTTGGGCCACAGAACACGGCATCGAGTGGATTTATCATATCCCCTATCATGCACCAGCCTCTGGTAAGATCGAACGCTACAACGGGTTGTTAAAAACGATGTTGAAAGCAATGGGTGGCGGAACATTTAAACACTGGGAGAAGCATTTGGCAGAAGCCACCTGGCTGGTTAACACCAGAGGATCAATCAGTCGAGATGGTCCTACCCAATCCAGCTCCCTACATATTGTAGAGGGAGATAAGGTCCCTGTAGTACATGTAAAGAACATGTTAGGAAAAGCAGTTTGGGTTTTTCCTGCTTCTGGGAAGGGCAAACCTATTCGCGGAACTGTCTTTGCCCAGGGACCTGGGTCCACCTGGTGGGTGATGCAGAAAAACGGGGATGTTCAGTGTGTACCACAAGGGAATTTGATGTTGGGGGAGTGCAGTCTGTAATCCCATGTGTTAAGCATGATGTAGTGATGTAGAATAAGGGGTGGAAAAAATGTCAACGGTTTATGGGCTGGTCCGGCCCAGTTCCGTGACCAGCAGGGCGGAGGGATCTGCGGATCCGCGCCTCTGGGAAAGGGGAAGCAGGGGACCCCAAAATACTTGAAAACAACAGCACTGATCTGAGGTGGAACAGATGATTTTACTAAATATAGTATTAGTAAAATACAATGAGAGAGAGAGAGAGAGAGAGTCTGTTTGAATTGTATAGACCTCACCACAATGCTGGGGTGAGAAGTGCAGTCCAGTTGAGTGACTGAAGTACAGACGGCGAAGCGCAGGCGGCGAAGCGCAGATAGCAAAGCGCAGACAGCGAAGAGCAGGCGAAGAAGAAAGATCAGGTGACCGTGCTTGGAGTTATATCCCCTTGCTGACCGCAAAGTCTCCTGGGGAAAAGTAGTTCTTCTCCGACAGACGAACATTCGGCAGATATCAAACCCCACCCCCAGTGCATTACATGATGTTATGGTGTGGAATACTGATGACCAAAAATCATAAAACCATGACACAGTATCAGAAACGCTTGATGAAGATCGGGTTAATCAAAAGAGACTAATGAAGGAGATGAAGGAGATGATGAGATTTAACCGATCCCACCTAACTAAAGATGATGAACCTTCCTTCTCATGTGCACCATCAAAAATCTCAGATGTTAGAGGCAAACGCTCTCTGGCTCAAGTAAGGGATAATACACTGCGAATTGTCTTATGGTATTACCTACTTGACCATGAAGAAGGCATGAGGAAGTGGCACCGTGAACCTAGTCCTTTACTACGAGACCTGGTGAGAGAGTTATAAAGCAGATCAGCCACCAGTACAATTGCTCCAGTTACCACAGGTAACGAATAAAGGGGCCCTGCCCTCAGTTGGGGGGGGGGGAAGGGATAATAGAGTATATTGGACTGTGTGGATTCGATGGCCTGGCACATCAGAACCACTGAAATATAAGGCACTGGTGGACACTGGTGCACAGTGCACTCTGATGCCCTCGAGTCATGAAGGGACAGAATCAATCCATATTTCTGGGGTGACCGGGGGCTCTCAAGAATTGACTGTGTTGGAGGCTGAGATAAGCCTCACTGGTAAGGACTGGCAAAAACATCCTATTGTGACGGGCCCAGGGGCTCCATGTATACTAGGTATTGATTATCTCAGAAGGGGGCATTTCAAGGATCCTAAGGGGTATCGATGGGCCTTTGGAATAGCTGCTGTGGACACAGACAACATTAAGCAGCTGTCTGTTTTGCCTGGCCTGTCAGAAGATCCGTCTGCTGTGGGGCTGCTGCGAGTAAAAGAGCAACACGTACCGATTGCTACAAAAGTGGTGCACAGGCAGCAGTACCGCACCAACAGGGATTCTTTGCTCCCCATTCATAAGTTGATTCATCAACTAAAGAGCCAGGGAGTGATCAGCAAAACTCACTCGCCTTTTAACAGCCCCATATGGCCAGTGCGTAAAGCCAGTGGAGAATGAAGGCTGACGGTGGACTACCGTGGCCTGAATGAAGTCACACCCCCACTGAGTGCTGCTGTGCCGGACATGTTAGAACTCCAGTATGAACTGGAGTCAAAAGCAGCCAAATGGTATGCCACCATTGACATTGCTAATGCTTTCTTTTCCATCCCTTTGGCCAAAGAATGTAAGCCACAGTTTGCTTTCACCTGGAGGGGCATTCAGTATACCTGGAACCGTTTGCCCCAGGGGTGGAAACACAGCCCGATTATTTGCCATGGGTTGATCCAAACTGTATTGGAACAGGGCAGTGCTCCTGAGCACCTGCAGTACATTGATGATATCATTGTGTGGGGCGATAAAGCGCAAGAATTTTTCACGAAAGGAGAGCGAATAATCCAATTTCTTCTGAGTGCTGGTTTTGCTGTTAAGTGAAGCAAAGTGAAAGGACCTGCCCAGGAGATTCAGTTCCTAGGTATAAAGTGGCAAGATGGCTGTCGTCACATCCTGACAGATGTGATCGACAAAATCACTGCTATGTCTCCACCCACTAGCAAAAGAGAGACACAATCTTTTCTGGGTGCAGTGGGCTTTTGGAGAATGCATGTTGCAAACTACAGCCTCATTGTAAGCCCCCTTTGTTATGTGACGCGAATGAGAAATGAGTTTACATGGGGCCCTGAGCAGCAGCAGGCTTTTGAACAGATTAAACAGGAGATAGCCCGTGCTTTGGCCCTAGGGCCAGTACGGACGGGACAGGGTATAAAGAACATCCTCTATACCGCTGCTGGAGAGAACGGTCCCACTTGGAGTTTGTGGCAAAGAGCCTCAGGAGAGACCCGAGGCCGACCCCTGGGATTCTGGAGTCGAGCCTACAGGGGGTGGGAAGAGGGCTACACTCCAACTGAGAAGGAGATCTTAGCCGCGTATGAGGGGGTTCGGGCTGCTTTGAAGTAATCAGCACTGAAAGGCAGCTCCTTCTGGCACCTCGACTGCCAGTGCTGAACTGGATGTTCAAGGGAGAGGTTCCTTCCACCCATCATGGTACTGAGGCCATTTGGAGTAAGTGGATTGCTTTGATTACACAGCGATGGTGGATGGGAAACCTCAGCCGGCTAGGAATCCTAGAGGTCATCGTGGACTGGCCTGAAGGTAATAAGTTTGGAACGCCACCAGAAGTATCACGTGCTAAAGAAGCCCCACCATACAATGTACTACCAGAAAATGAAAAGAAATATGCCCTGTTCACAGATGGATCGTGTTGTATTATGGGGAAGCACCGCAGATGGAAATCTGCTGTGTGGAGCCCCACATGACAAGTTGCAGAGGCCACTGAAGGGAAAGGAGAATCAAGCCAATTTGCAGAGGTAAAGGCTGTCCAACTGGCCTTAGATGTCGCTGAACGGGAGAGGTGGCCAATGCTCTATCTCTACACTGACTCATGGATGGTAGCAAATGCCTTATGGGGGTGGTTACAGCAGTGGGAGCAAAATAATTGGCAAAGAAGGGGCAAACCTATTTGGGCTGCTGAACTGTGGAAAGAATTTGCTGCCCGAACGAAGAATATGGTTGTACAGGTGCGCCATGAAGATGCTCATGTGCCCAAGAGTCGGGCTACTGAAGAACAGCAAAATAACCATCAGGTAGACCGAGCTGCCAGAATTGAGGTGGCTCAAATAGACCTGGACTGGCAGAACAAGGGTGAATTATTTCTAGCTCGATGGGCCCATGAGACCTCAGGTCATCAAGGGAGAGATGCAACATACAAATGGGCTAGAGACCAAGGGGTGGACTTAGCTATGGATGCCATTGCACTGGTTATTCATGACTGTGGAACATGTGCCATCATCAATCAAGCCAAGAGGATGAAACCTCTGTGGGAGGAAGGGCGATGGCAAAAGTACAAATATGGGGAGGCATAGCAGGTTGATTATATCACCTCGCTACGATCACGCAATGTTAAGCGTTATGTGCTTACTATGGTGGAGGCAACCACTGGGTGGCTCGAAACATATGCAGTACCCCATGCTACCGCCTGAAACACCATATTGGGTCTCGAGAAGGATCCCAAGAGACAGGGATCTCTTGGAAAGAGTCCAGCGGAGGGCCACGAAGATGGTGAAGGGCCTGGAGCATCTCCCCTATGATGAAAGGTTGAGTGAACTGGGTCTGTTCAGCCTTGAGAAAAGGAGACTGAGAGGGGACCTGATCCAGGTCTATAAATATCTAAGGTGTGGGGGGCAGAATGGCGAGGCCGGACTCTTTTCAGTGGTGAGTGGAGATAGGACAAGGGGAAACGGCTGGAAACTGCAGCATAGGAAGTTCCGCACAAACATGCGCAAGAACTTCTTTACAGTGAGGGTGACGGAGCACTGGAACAGGCTGCCCAGGGAGGTGGTGGAGTCTCCTTCTCTGGAGATGTTCAAGACCTGCCTGGACGCCTACCTGTGCGAACTACTGTAGGGAACCTGCTTTGGCAGGGGGGTTGGACTCAATGATCTCTGGAGGTCCCTTCCAACCCCTACAATTCTGTGATTCTGTGATTCTGTGAGAAACAAGTCCTGTGGCGACATGGCACCCCAGAAAGGATTGAGTCAGATAATGGGACTCATTTCTAAAATTCTCTTGTAAATACTTGGGCCAAAGATCATGGCATTGAGTGGATTTACCATATTCTCTATCATGCACCAGCCTCTGGTAAAATTGAACGATACAATGGATTGTTAAAAACGATGCTAAAAGCACTGGGTGGCGGAACATTTAAGCACTGGGAAAAGCATTTGGCAGAAGCCACCTGGTTAGTCAATTCCAGAGGATCTATCAATCGTGATGGTCCTAACCAATCCAGTTCTCTACATACCATAGAGGGAGATAAAGTCCCTGTTGTACAGGTAAAGAAAATGTTAGGAAAGGCAGTTTGGGTTCTTCCAGCTTCTGGAAAGGGCAAACCTCTCCGTGGTACAGTTTTTGCCCAGGGACCAGGATCCACTTGGTGGGTAATGCGGAAGAATGGGGGTGTCCAGTGTGTACCACAAGGAAACTTGATGCCGGGGGAGTGCAGTTAGTAATTCTATGTATATGTATATAGCCATGTGTGTGTAATGCACTTTAATCATTTTTTTTGTTGTTGTTTTATATATATACGTGTATATGTATTTTAAGCATGATGTAATGATGTAGAATAAGCCCTGGAATGTCATGGTTCTATGTTTTTTTTGTTTTTGGGTTTCAGTATTCCACATTCCATCATGTAGTGTACGGGGCATTAAAGTGTTAATGCCTCAATTCCAGGTACCTATCCCTGTACATTACAAAAGTCACGGGATCTGGCCCTTCTGAGTGGGGGGGGGGGCGCGCTCTTGCTGCCTTGCAGTGGGTGCTGGAGGGTGCTTTCCTAGCCGTTCCAAGCTTTTCAGGTTTGACTTGGTCCCGGGAACTCTCTCACTTATCTTGTCTGATTTATTAATCTCAATTTCAATTAAATTGTATATATTGTGTTATCTTGTATTCCGATATTATAGTAAAATAAGTTTTCCTCCATAGATTGTTGCCGCTGTTTTTTTCCTCCCTTCCTTCCTTCCCATTTTTGTGGGACTGGGGTGGGGGGGAAGGGCAGAGGCCTGTTGCCTCCTGTCACGGACATAGATTGATCTAGTCAACTCCGTGACACCTCCTTTCCTCCAAAGTTTTAAGCGCCTGATGTATCTGGGTGTCACATTCACGTTTTAAGAGGCATTGGTCCTGGGAGTGGGAGTCTGGGTTTTTACCTCTGAGGGGGCCTCTTGGTCTACATCCCTACCCTTTTACGCCTCTACCTCCTCTTTTGCTTAGAGCAGCTAGGTGTTCCATCTTCTCAGCAGCGGTCGTATTCTTCAGGGGTCCCTCTTTTTGCCCCTTATAGGTTTACTCAACTCTCGATCAACCACTTCCAGGCTCTCAAGGTTTTACCCCCGTTAAGCGCACCAATCGCTCCTTTGGGCCAATTCCTGTTTCCAAAGTGTCCCATCATAGGGCTCTAGATAATCTCTGTAGAAACTTGACCTCAGTTACAGGTCCTGGATATCTCGGAAGAGATATCTGTAGGTATAACGGATCCACCAGTTATCCTTACAGAAGTCAGTCAGTACTCACAAGGTTGAGCTACAGACAGTCTCATTTGTGCTTATTAGATCTTTCTTCTCAGTCTGAGTTTCAGTCCCCCGGGGTTTTCAGATACTTCCCCCTGATCCTCCGGAATGGGTCCTTTTACATGACTTACATGCGTCCATCCCCGTTCGGCTGTTCGGATGGCAGTTTCTGTGGTAAGCAGAGCAATAAAAGGCCCTTCCCATCTAGGGGTGAGGGATACTTCCGTCCAAGTCTTAATCAATACTCGATCTCCTGGTTTCAACTGATGGATTGCCATATTTAGGGGTGGCCTCTGTACAATCAGGCCTCTCTTTCTCAGCTCGTTCCTCCTTTTCATTAACTCCATTATATATTCCCGTAAGGAGTATTCCTCAATCTTTGGATGTTCTACCGCTAATTCTAAGTCATACGGCATCCCATATAACATTTCAAAAGGAGAAATGCCTGTATCTGTCCTAGGTTGGATCCTTAAATTTAATAGTGCTAGTGGTAAACATTTAATCCAGGACATCTTAGTTTCTATCATTAATTTAGTAAGTTGTTTCTTGATTTCTCCATTCATTCTCTCTACTTTCCCTGAGCTTTGGGGGTGCCATGGAGTGTGGAATTCCCACTTAACTCCGAGTGGTTCTATGGCCTCCTTCACTGTTCTGGAAATAAAATGAGGTCCCCTGTCTGAATCTATCACCTCAATGTTCCCATATCTGGGGATGATGTTTTCAAAGAATATTTTTACCACTGTTTGGGCAGTGGCTCTGGCTACTGGGAAAGCTTCTACGTAATACGTCAGATGGTCTATTATCACCAATAAATATTTATATCTCCCAGTTTTAGGCAATTCTGTAAAATCTACCTGGATTTTGGCAAACGGTCTTAAGGCTAGTTCTCTCCCACCCAGTATTCTTTCTCTTAGATTCTGCTTATCAACTTTCTTACAGGTCAAGCATCCTCCCAAAACAGCCTTTGCTATATTGTATGCCCTAACGCACATATATTTTGTGCTAAATTGGTCCACTAGTGCCTGGATTCCCCAATGTGTTTTTCTGTGGAATTGTCTCACTACCCTCCAGGCAAGTCCTTTTGGTAGTACTTCCCGACCATCAGGAAGTAACCACTCCCCATCTTTTTCTTCAATACCCATTTGCAACAACCTTTCCTTTTCCTTAGTAGTAAAACTTTTTTTGTATTGTTTTTGTTCTTTACTCCTCGATCCCTAACTCCTTAACTATCAGCAGAGCTGCTTTCTTGGCTTCCTGATCAGCCAAGTTGTTTCCTCTTATGTGATTGGACATTCCCTTTTGGTGACCTCTTATGTGTACTATCGCAATTTGCTTTGGTTTTCTCGAAGCTTGTAGTGTCTGCTTGATTAGGTATTCATGAACCAACCCTTTTCCTTGTGAATTTATTAGCCCCCTCTATTCCCATATCTTCCCGAAGGTGTGGACTACCCCATAGGCATATTTAGAGTCAATATATATAGTCCCTTTCCTATCTTTAAGTAATGTTAGAGCCCTCAATAGGGCATACAATTCACAAGCCTGAGCAGACCAGGGTTTATCTAACGTCCCTGATTCGACTACTGATAATGTTTTCCCATCAACTATTGCATATCCCGACCTACGCTTCCCATCTACCACCCTAGAGGACCCGTCTACATATAATTTTTCTCCTTCCTGTAACTCTTCTTCCTCCAGGTCTTCCCTAATTTTGGATTGATGTCCTATACATTGTATACAATCATGGGTTAGATTTCCATTCGGTTCTCCATAAAGAAATTGAGCAGGGTTCTGTAAACCCGTAGTTTCAATCTCCATTCTGGGGGAGTGTATTAATATCCCATCATATTTTAACAACCTGGCATCAGTTATCCACTTATCTGCCTTTTGTTGTAATACTCCCCTAATGTTGTGGGGGGCATATACTTTTAATTCTCCACCAAAGGTTACTTTTCCAGCTTCTTCTACTAAAAGGGCTACCACCACTATGGCTTGTAAACAAGTTGACCACCCTCTACTCACGGGATCAAGTAACTTAGAAAAGTACCCTACAGGTTTCTTTCTCCCTGCCCATTCCTATGTCAGGACCCCAAATGCTGTTCCTCCATCTATATTCACAAACAGGTAAAATGGTCTCTTAATATGTCAGGCTTAATACCGGGGCATTAATTAAGTCCGTCTTTAAATCTTCGAGTTTCTGATCTTCCTCTTGGCCCCATTTCAGATGTCCGTCTTTGGTTAATTTCTCATATAAAAATTTTACCTTACTGCTATAGTTCTCAATCCATTGTCTGCAATATCCTATTAATCCCAGGATTTGCCTTATCTGTCTTTTACTTTTCGGAGCCTGGAGGGATAGGATTCCATTCACCCTTTCTGGGTCTAATTTTTTGTTTCCTTTTGCTAACCAATGTCCCAAATACTTTACTTCCTCTTCTGTAAACTGTAATTTTGACTTTGATACTTTTAGTCCTTTTAGGCCTAAAAAGTTTAATAACTTAATGCTTTCTTTTCGGACTGCATCCTTGTCTGCCCTTGCCAGGAGCAAATCATCTACATATTGCACTAAAGTTTCCTGGGGATCTGCTTGATAAGTGCCCAGTACCTGTTCTAGTGCTTGACCAAACAGATTAGGTGATTCGGTGAATCCTTGGGGTAACACTGTCCACCTTAAC
Organism: Lagopus muta; assembly: GCF_023343835.1. NCBI lineage: Eukaryota > Metazoa > Chordata > Aves > Galliformes > Phasianidae > Lagopus > Lagopus muta. Next base: position 3,405,337 of record NC_064471.1, read on the forward strand.
TGTTGTTTCCTGTGAGTCTGGGGATCTTCCCATTCAAAGGCAAAGTAATTCCTAGATTCCTCCTTAAGGGGGCAGGCCCAGAATGCATCTTTTAAGTCTATGACTGTATACCACTTCAGTTCTGGTGTTAATTGGCTTAATAGAGTATAAGGGTTGGCGACTACTGGGAACCAGGTGATCGTTCGCTTGTTTATTTCCCTCAAGTCATGCGCTAGCCTATATGACCCATTGGATTTCTTCACAGGTAGTATAGGTGTGTTGAATGGTGACATGCAGAGTTCTAACAAGCCTCTTGCTATTAATCGCTCAATCTGTGTTTGGAGTCCCTGTCGGCCTTCCTGTGAAATAGGGTACTGTTTTATCCTTACAGGGATCTCTGGGTTCTTAATGGTTACTTCAAAAGGGGCAATATCCAATTTCCCCATCGAATCAGAGGTACACCACACCTCAGGATTTATCTGTTCTTCATCCTTTACTGTCAGGGTGCATAATTTTAGTCAGCTCCTTGTTTCTGAGTTCCAAATTAACTCCTAATTCAACAATCCGTTCCCTTCCCAACAAATTATACTATGCTTCAGGCACTAACAAAAAAGATCCAAGGCCATACCTACAGGGTGCTTCTATCTCTACTCCTTTGATTATTGACACTTTAAATGGTTCACCCTTGGGACCGACTATTTGAAGTTTTTCTGAGGAAACTGAGCATCCCCTGGGCAGCTTTTGGACAGCAGATTTTCTGCCCCGGAGTCCACAAGGAACTCCATTTCCTGGCGCTGAGGACCCACTTTCAATTTTATCAAGGGCTCTATTCCTTTAAGGGTCCCCAGCACATAAAGCCCCTGACCCCACTAATCTTCCTGGAACATATTTTTGTCTTGTATTCGCTTTCTGCAATCTCTTTTATTGTGTCCTATTTTCTGGCAATAAAAACATTCGATTTGCCTCATATACCTAGTCACTTTCTGAATGGGAACTACTGAGTCAAGGCCTGAACCTCTGATTGATCACCTGAGGAGAGCCATGAGTCAGCCAGAGGAGCACAGGTGAAGGCAATTCACCTGCCCTGCCAGAAGGGGTGGAGCCTGGTTCCACTCCTCCTAGACCTATTTAAGAGCTGGCTACAGGGGGGAAAGGTCTTGTTCTGTGATCTTTTCTTGTATTTTTTTTTTTCCTGGGTGAGTCTTGAACACGGGTAAGCTCTTCATCTTTACTGTTTTGGATTCTTTGTCTACTTAATATCTGTTGTTTATTTGCTTTGGTAGCCAGGTAGGCTGTATTTACTTAAATTTATCTCATGTTTTTTCTTTGGAAATTCTATAAATGGGTCTAGAGGGAGAATAATACTTATCTAAAGAAAGTGATTCCAGGGCAGATCCCAGGATTTGTGGTATCCCCCTGTTATGAGCTAGCATTTATCATTGATAAAGGGGGTCTCTTAAACGTTATGTGCAATATCACCCCGTATCGCATGGTGGATTGCTTTCTAGGACTTAGCAAGGTTGTGCTCATCACTAAAGAGAAACAACTGGTTGTCTCCACAGTAGCATGGCCACTATTAAGTGCCTTAAATCATGCGAATATAAGAAATAATATTTCAGAAAATAAAAAAACAAGTTTTGAAAGACTATATTGAGAAACTAGAGCGAGAACTTAGTGTATTAACAGGGAAAAAGCCAATTCTACATCTTCCCGTAGGCCAAGTTGGCAGCATTTCAATAGGCGATCACAAGACTATTGAATCAACCGACTCGGTTGAACAGGAGTATAAAAACTCCAAATTGGCTCTTGAATATGCTATTTCTGACTGATCCATTCAAAGTATTTCCTGTCATAACCCAGAAAACAAAGTGCAGGACCAACTAGCAGGGTTGCTGCCTGATCAGTGGCACCCTGCCCAGATTCATTTACATTTAACGGCCCAGCAATACACGGTAACAAAATTGATGGATTTAATAAAGCGATATCGGCTGATGCCTAGAGAAATGGTGCCAGCTTGGTTATTAAGACTGTGGGATTCTCGGGGAGAGGAGAGGTTAAGAACTGTATATAGAGTAGACTGTAACTTACATGGGAGATAAAATGAGGAGAGGAGAGGTCACAGAGGAGAGGAGAGGTTAAGAACTGTATATAGAGTAGACTGTAACTTACATGAGAGATAAAATGAGGAGAGGAGAGGTGAAGAACTGTATATAGAGTAGACTGTAACGTACATGAGAGATAAAATGAGGACAGGACAGGAGAGGTCATAGAGGACAGGAGAGGTCAGAGAGGAGTGGAGAGGAGAGGTCATAGAGGACAGGAGATGTCATAGAAGAGAGGAGAGGAGAGGTGAAGAACTGTATATAGAGTAGACTGTAACATACATAAGAGATAAAATGAGGAGAGGAGAGGTTAAAAACTGTATACTGAGTAGACAGTAACTTACATGAGAGATGAAATGAGGAGAGGAGAGGTCAAGAACTGTATTTAGAGCAGACTAACTTAAATGAGAGTTAAAATGAGGAGAGGAGGAGTCTTAGAGGACAGGGGATGTCATAGAGGAGAGGTGAGGAGAGGAGAGGTCATAGAGGGCAGGAGATGTCATAGAGGAGAGGAGTGGTGAAGAACTGTATATAGAGTAGACTGTAATGTACATGAGAGATAAATAGAGGAGAGGAGAGTTCATAGAGGACTGGAGATGACATAGAAGAGAGGAGAGGAGAGGTCATAGAGGAGAGTAGAGGTGAAGAACTGTATACAGGGTAGACTGTAACGTACAAGAGAGATAAAATGAGGAGAGGAGGGGTCATAGAGGAGAGGTTATGAGAGAAGAGGAGAGGTCGTAGAGGAGAGGAGAGGTTAAGAACTGTATATATAGCACGCTGTAACTTACATGAGAGATAAAATCCATAGATAAATAGAGGAGAGGTCATAGAAGAGAGGAGAGGAGAGGTGAAGAGCTGTATATAGTGTAGACTGCTACGTACATGAGAGATAAAATGAGGAGAGGTCATATAGGAGAGGTGTGGAGAGGAGAGGTCATAGAAGAGAGGAGAGGTTAAGAACAGTATATAGAGCATACTGTAACTTACATGAGAGATAGAATGAGGAGAGGTCAGAGAGGAGAGGTCGGAGAGGAGAGATTAAGAACTGTATATAGAGTAGGCTGTAACTTACATGAGAGATAAAATGAGGAGAGGAGAGGACAGGAGAGGAGAGGAGAGGTCATAGAGGCGAGGAGTGGAGAGGAGAGGAGAGGTTAAGAACTGTATATAGAGCAGACTGTAACTTAAATGACAGATAAAATGAGGAGAGGACAGGAGAGGTCATAGAGGACAGGAGAGGTCTTAGAGGAGAGGTTATGAGAGGAGAGGTCATGGGCGAGAGGAGAGGAGAAAAGTGGAAAGGTCATAGAGGTGAGGACAGGAGAGGAGAGGTTAAGAACTGTATGTAGAGTAGACTGTAACTTACATGAGAGAAAAAATGAGGTGAGGAGAGGCGATGAGAGGAGAGGTCATAGAGGACAGGAGATGTCATAGAGGAGAGGAGAGGTTGAATACTGTATGTAGAGGAGATTGTAACGTACATGAGAGATAAAATGAGGAGAGGAGAGGTCATAGAGGAGAGGAGATTTCGGAGAGGAGAGGTGAAGATCTGTATATAGAGTAGACTGTAACGTATATGAGAGATAAAATGAGGGGAGGAGAGTACAGGAGAGGAGATGAGAGGTCATAGAGGAGAGGAGTGGAGAGGAGAGGTTAAGAACTGTATGTAGAGCAGACTGTAACTTACATAAGAGATAAAATGAGGTGAGGAGTGGTCATAGAGGACGGGTCATAGAGGAGAGGAGAGGTTAAGAACTGTATATAGAACAGACTGTAACTTACATGAGAGATGAGGAGAGGTCATAGAGGACAGGAGATTTCGGAGAGGAGAGGAGAGGAACTATATATAGAGTAGACTGTAACGTACATGAGAGATAAAATGAGGAGAGGAGAGGTCATAGAGGGCAGGAGATGTCAGAGGAGAGGAGAGGTGAAGTACTGTATATAGAGTAGACTGTAACGTACATGAGAGATAAATAGAGGAGAGGAGAGGTCATAGTGGACTGGAGTTGACATAGAAGAGAGGAGGGGAGAGGTCTTAGAGGAGAGGTGAAGAACTGTATACCGGGTAGACTGTAACGTACATGAGAGATAAAATGAGGAGAGGAGGGGTCATAGAGGAGAGGTCATAGAGGAGAGGTCATAGAGGAGAGGTCATAGAGGAGAGGTCATAGAGGAGAGGTCATAGAGGAGAGGTCATAGAGGAGAGGAAAGGTTAAGAACTGTATTTAGAGCTCACTAACTTACATGAGAGATAAAATGGGGACAGGAGAGGTCTTAGAGGACAGGAGATGTCATAGAGGAGAGGAGTGGTCATAGAGGGCAGGAGATGTCATAGAGGAGAGGAGAGGTGATGAACTGTATGTAGAGTAGACTGTAACTTCTATGAGAGATAAAATGTGGAGAGGAGAGGAGAGGTGAAGATCTGTATATAGAGTAGACTGTAACGTACATGAGAGATAAAATGAGGAGCGGAGAGGAAACGATAGGAGAGGTCACAGCGGACCGGAGAGGTCAGAGAGGAGGAGAGGTCAGAGAGGAGAGGTGAAGAACTGTATATAGAGCAGACTGTAACGTATATGAGAGATAAAATGAGGAGAGGAGGGGAGAGGTCATAGAGGACAGGAGATGTCATAGAGGAGAGGAGAGGTTATGAGAGGAGAGGTCATAGTGGAGAGGTGAAGAACTGTATATGGAGTAGACTGTAACATATATGAGAGATAAAATGAGGGGAGGAGAGGAGAGTACAGGAGATGAGAGGTCATGGAGGAGAGGTGTGGAGAGGAGAGGTTAAGAACTGTATATAGCACAGACTGTAGCTTATATGAGAGATAAAATGAGGAGAGGTGAAGAACTGTATATAGAGTAGACTGTAACTTAAATGAGAGATAAAATGAGGAGAGGAGAGGTCATAGAGGAGAGGAGAGGTCATAGAGGAGAGGAGAGGTTAAGAACTCTATCTAGAGTAGACTGTAACTTACATGAGAGATAAATAGTACCTATCCCTGTACATTACAGCAGTCACGGGATCTGGCCCTTCCGGGTGGGGGGGGCGCTCTCTTGCTGCCTTGCAGTGGGTGCTGGAGTGTGCTTTGCTAGCCGTTCCATGCTTTTCAGGTTTGAATCGGTCCCGGGAACTCTCTCTCTCACTTATCTTGTCTGATTTATTAATCTCAATTTCAATTAAATTGTATCTACTGTGTTATCTTGTATTTCAATATTATAGTAAAATAAGTTTTCCTCCATAGATTGTTGCCGCTGTTCTTTTCCTCCCTTCCTTCCTTCCCATTTTTGTGGGACTGGGGTGGGGGGGAAGGGCAGAGGCCTGTCGCCCCTGTCACGGACATAGATTGATCTGGTCAACTCCGTGACACTGCAGTAGGAAACTGGCCCCTGCTGTTGTTACAGCTTACTAGTGATAAGCTTACAAATGATTTGATTAACAAACAACAGATTGCTCCTATTATAATTCCCCCCTTTCCTTTTTCCTATTTTGTTAATCAAATCGATTAACGGCTTCCCGAGCCAACTCAAGGATAAGGGTCTCATTGACCTCCTCCTCCTCTAATGGTTCATATTGTTTTCTGATCAACATTAAATGTGCCGCTTCAAGTCTGCTTTTTACTAGGGTGATTATTTTATTAGAAATACAGGGTCCAAAGGTTAGAACTAACATCAACCAAATCAAAGGACCAGCTACTGTTGATAATAATGTGTGTGTATATATATATAAAATAATGTTTCCTTTTGCTATCCAGTGTCCCAAATACTTTACTTCCTCTTCTGTAAACTGTAATTTTGACTTTGATGCTTTTAGTCCTTTTAGGCCTAAAAAGTTTAATAACTTAATACTTTCTTTTCGGATTGCATCCTTGTCTGCCCTTGCCAGGAGCAAATCATCTACATATTGCACTAAGGTTTCCTGGGGATCTGCTTGATAAGTGCCCAGTACCTGTTCTAGTGCTTGACCAAACAGATTAGGTGATTCGGTGAATCCTTGGGGTAACACTGTCCACCTTAACTGTTGTTTCCTGTGAGTCTGGGGATCTTCCCATTCAAAGGCAAAGTAATTCCTAGATTCCTCCTTAAGGGGGCAGGCCCAGAATGCATCTTTTAAGTCTATGACTGTATACCACTTCAGTTCTGGTGTTAATTGGCTTAATAGAGTATAAGGGTTGGCGACTACTGGGAACCAGGTGACCGTTCGCTTGTTTATTTCCCTCAAGTCATGCGCTAGCCTATATGACCCATTGGATTTCTTCACAGGTAGTATAGGTGTGTTGAATGGTGACATGCAGAGTTCTAACAAGCCTCTTGCTATTAATCGCTCAATCTGTGTTTGGAGTCCCTGTCGGCCTTCCTGTGAAATAGGGTACTGTTTTATCCTTACAGGGATCTCTGGGTTCTTAATGGTTACTTCAAAAGGGGCAATATCCAATTTCCCCATCGAATCAGAGGTACACCACACCTCAGGATTTATCTGTTCTTCATCCTTTACTGTCAGGGTGCATAATTTTAGTCAGCTCCTTGTTTCTGAGTTCCAAATTAACTCCTAATTCAATAATCTGTTCCCTTCCTGTTGCCGTTCAAGCCCGTTTCGAATTTCCCGGGAGACCGCAGCTTGGCCAATTACTGAGGCGACACCAATATGATGAGCAGCAAATGGCGTTTATTACCCGTATACACTACCTTATATAGCCTAATTACTTCGTCTACGCCCCCAAGGGGGCACATCACACATCAATCATTAGAGCAGGGAGGGAGCTTAACACATCAGACCCCGCGGGGGGGTCTCGCAGTTTCGCAGTTGCTGACAACATCTCCCCCTCTCCATGCTCAAGAAAGCATACTACAACTCGAGAGGACCCTAATCGCGTACACCCCGAAATCCCCGCATTGCGCCTATACATGCCGTTGTCCTCTCGGTTAAGCCTTGCCCCATTACAACCCGATTCGCAAAATATCCTATCCTAATAACCCTATAACTTATATAACACTATATAACTTATAACCCTATATAACCTTACAACTTATAACCTTATGTACTTATAACCTTATAGCTTAATGATCTATATACTTATAACCTTATAACCTTATACTTATAACCTTATAACTTATAACTTATATACTTATATAACCTTATAACCTTATAACTTAATGACAACCTATTATCTTAACAATCCTAAAATCTTAATATCTTATATAAGTTCTACCTTAACGTTACAACCGTCTATCAGCCTTAAGATAAGTCTTACAAAAAACGATGCAGTGTATCCCTATTTAATGCGAAATCAAGCTGGGACACTTGCTTTAGCAAGCACCATGTCTTTATATATAATATAACTATAAGAACCAAGCATAATACTATCAGACCTAATATAACAACTACCGGATGTAATACAGAGTTAAATATTCCCGTAGCTGTGGGAGACCAACCGAAAAGAACCTCCCACCAGTGATGTTCTCCAGCTTTCATTACTCTTTCCAAGATGCGATGTATCTTTTTCACGTCATGATGAACAGTAATCAAGGTCTTTTGTCCATTGTCTTTGATGCGTTCTAATAGTCGATGCAGATTGTCATGTTGTAGAAGCTCCTTTACCAAAGCGAGATTCATTCCAATCAGCGCTGGACGCAAATCTTTGATCAGGGTGTAATTGAACTGCAAAAGCTGATATGAAGTAACAGGAACTGTATAGTTAAAATCACATCCTAAAATATTGATAAAATTGCAAACACAAAGATTTGAGTGATTGGCAGTATCAACAATCATATCCCCTATTTGTATGGAGTCGCAATGAGTTCTGATGCAAGCACATCCTTTTCCAACATATACAAGCATTGATTTGAACATCCTACCAGGCTGGACCTCAAAGTGGCAGATATTTTGTTCAGTGTCAAAACAGATATCTTGGGTCTCAAATGTATTACTTTCACAAATAAATCCTTGTTGTTCTCGCATGGCACATGAACTAACGTCCACAGTTTGCCATTTCTCATTCTTTTGAAGAGCCCATATCCGATGTTCAATTGGATACAGAGTAGTCTCACCATGATTTAATCCTAGAGCTACGATTGGATATATCGTGTATACTGAAGCATTACTTATCATCAAAACAAAAGCCACGGCATAATTGGTGACAGGATCATAAGTGAAGTTAACTAAATGCCACCATGATTGAAATTTTCTTTCAAACCTATTTGCATTGTCCCAAATTACTTTTCTAATTTCAGTGGGTATAGTGCCATCCTCACCTTCTCTCACGATTGTCGCAGCTATAAACTGCATCCACATCTGGGCCTGAATGCAACTGAGGGCTAAAGAAGTATTACCTTGGACCGCTGAAAGCGCATCCATAATCAGCAGATGATCTTTCCTATCTATCTTTTCCCATTGCGGTAACACATTTGATAAAAGCCATTGGCTTGTTCCTAAACTTGATAGAGACGACTGTAGAGGATGTTGCAATTCACGTATATTACTTGTAATGGCATTCAATTTACTCATGAGTATTTCAGTGTCTATACTGTTTAAGACTCCTAAACCTGTTCCCAGAATACCAGAAACATCTCTTTTTGCTCTTCTAGATGTATCAAGTGCCTGTCAATGAAGCCATGCTGACCATCCGGCATATGACATGCCTAAAAATAATGCACAATCTGGTTTAATAGTTGACACATTAGTCTGCAATAATAGCATCACTCGTTTAAGGGACCATGTTGGATTAAAGATCACCTGACGCTGACCTGTGTTCTTTATGGCGTATGGCCCGATTTGATAAATTTGTGGGGAGATAACACTCTCCAGTCTCCTAGTGGGAGTTGTATATGGGACATCAGTTATTTGTTGACTAAAGAGATCCACCTTGAATTTAAAAGATCGTCCTAAGGTGTCTTGTGTCCAAAGGCATGTTATCATTACAGGTTGGGTCAGGATGAAATTATACTGGCAATCTCCCTGTTCAATAACACAGGATTTACGATCCCTTACGCCTGATATAACATCTGTTTTCGAAATTTGAGTGGCCTTCTTATACTGAGATCCATTTACCATCCAACATTTTACTTCTATATTCTGCCCTGGTTTTCCCCAAATTCGTGGAGATCTGGTAGCATTATCCCATCCCCATTCACTTTTGTCATACGGTCTGTTTTCACGTAACACCACGGTCAGCAAAGTCAAATTATTTACTGGTCCCATCATTCCTGTATATTCCTTACGACCATACCGTAAATCACTGACAGTTATACCCTCTCCAGGAGAAATAGCTGTAAACAACAAAAACACACAGATAACAACACAAGAGAGATTGATCTCGTCGTTATCAGTGGCTCCTTGTCTGTTTCCTTTCCCGAGGCGGGCTTCGGTCGTGGCTTCGGTCGAGGGTTCGGTGTTTTTTCTTGACGAGTCCCAAACAGCAATGCCTAAAAACAAAGCACTTAGTTCTTGATTATTTTTCTGCTTTTCCATCATGTCCCACTTACATCAGGTTTAACTTTCCTGGATGGGACCCACAAAATTTTTCCGGAATTTTTATTTTTTACTGCAGCATATCCTCTTCCCCATACCAAAATAGACCAGCCCGATTCCCAAATACCACTATCTACCTTGATCTTAACCGGTGGCCCTTCCTCAATGATTCTTGGCTGCCAATGCTTTTGTATCGGGGTTCTTGTGTTTTCCCCACGCTCAAAATGATTCAATGCATATAATGCTCGTGCCAAAATCTCTCCTTGTTCCGATACCGGAATTCTTCCTGTATGTCCTCCGCCCTCCCCCAGGACACGAATTTTTTCTCTGAGGAGGCGGTTAGCCCTTTCAACAATAGCTTGACCTTGTGAGTTGCCTGAAATTCCTGTAGTATGTGTGATATTCCAACGGGCCAACCATTCTTTAGACGAACGTGAAGTAAAACAAGAACCATTATCTGTTTTTATATGGCGTGGCATTCCCAAAATTGCTATGGCTGTGGCCCAATGATGTTGTGCCGCTGTAGAACTAGTACGGCTGTGCTGTGTAGCAATAATGACTGTAGAAGAGGTATCAACTGTCACTGCGAGCCATTGTCTTGGTGCCATTCGCGGTTCCATCATAAAATCTGTCTGCCAAATATCCAATGGGGTGAGACCACGGGGATTAACCCCTGCCCCTAACGCCGGCGCAGAATTACAATATGGACACATCTGCACAATTTCCCTAGCAACTGTGATAGGGATAGAACATGTTCGAGCTAACGCTTTTGCCCCTATGTGTAATGTAGAATGAAGATCACGAGCCTCTTGCAGGGTATATACCTGCTTCCTAGCCATTTGATCAGCTATGTCATTTCCTTTTGTAAAAAATCCTGGAACATCAGAATGGCTACGGACGTGAAGAATAGCAACTGGCTCTGACCTGACCACTAAGGCATCTTCCAATAGGGCTGCAGTTACTGTATTGGGCTGTCCCTCTTTGCCCATACACAGTAACATTTTAGCCACGAATGCAGAATCAGTAACGATGTTACAAGGTGTCTGAGGCCAAAGGCGCAACGCAACTGCCACAGCTCTGGCCTCAAGCATTTGAACACTTGCTGAACAATCTATTATCACCTTAGACTCCCATTTGCCATCCTGAGCTTGCCAGACAGCTACTCCTTGTTTGGTAGCTGAAGAAGCATCAGTAAAAATTGTTGGGCCGTCCACAGGGGTATCCAGTACTCTATACTGCAGTGATATCTGGAGAGGCCTTGCTAGATCAAAGATAGGCAGTGAGTCTGTGTAGCTAAGATTACCACTGAAATCATAGAGAACAAGGAAAACCTCCTCTGGCAAAGGTTGAACGTTCCGAAAGGTTCCTGGCAGGTATATAGTATCAAGGTCCTTTCCAAAGGCCCTTATTGCAGTAAGACGGGTTTTACCTAACAATAACGAGAGTTGTTCTAACCACGAGGTAAATGCTTTTGTCGGCTGAACAGAAAACAACCAGCACAATGGACGAGGACGAGAGCTAAGGGCATGCCCTATTACAGCTGCTGATCCCTCCTGGCATCTAGTCACTGCGCCTTCTAGTGGTTGGTCTGAATTCCACCTTGCAAGCGCATTGAAGGAACAGGCTACTAGTATTTCTTGCCAAGCAGACTCCATCTCTGGTGTCCACCGTCTCTCTTCCTGAGGATTAGATCCCTTTAGCTGATCATAAAAGGGTTTCATAAGCCGTGGAGGTATGCCTAATGCATTTCGCACCCATTGCATGGCCCCCACAAGCTTCTGAACATCCCACAGAGTTGTAATATGGGGTTTAATTTTTAATCCTTCTGGGATCACCGTTTCAGATCCAAACCTGTATCCCAGGAACTCAATTCCTGGTTCTCTCTGAATTTTTTCTTGTGAAATAACAAATCCAGCAGCAGTAAGCACATTAACTATCTGCTCCTCTAACACTTGCAGCTGGGAATCACTTGGTGCTGCAAGCAACAGGTCGTCCATATAATGAGCAAGCTGACAGCTCGATAGTGACTGTCTTACTGGTTCTATAATTTTGCCTACTACCAATTGACAAATTATTGGAGAGCAAGCCATTCCTTGTGGAAGAACCTTCCACTGAAATCTTTGAGCAGGTCCCTGATTGTTCAGGACCGGGACAGTGAATGCAAAAGCCTCTCTGTCCTGCTCTGCTAGCGGAATAGAAAAGAAGCAGTCCTTAAAGTCAATGACCATCAGGGGCCATCCTTCCGGTATAGCCGAAAGCAGAGGTCCCCCTTGCTGAACCGGACCAAAAGGGATAAGTTGCGCATTGACTGCTCGGAGATCGTGTAACAGTCGGAAGGATCCCGATGCTTTTCGAATTACAAAAACAGGCGTATTCCAACTACTGAGTGACGGTTCTATATGTCCTGCATTAAGTTCTCGTGAAACAATCTGTACAAGCGCTGCTAATTTATCAACAGAAAGGGGCCACTGATCCACCCAAACGGGAGATACATCCCGTTTCCAACGCAACGGAATCGCATATTGCAGCGCTAAATGATGGACAGTGGCCCTTTTCATAAATTTGTCAGTTTTACTCCCATCTCAAAAAGAAAGTCCCTGACAAGTATGGATCCTCCTATTGGTGCTAAAGTAGGAAGGATGATTACATTTTTTTCCATGGTACCATCATCATTGATGATCGCAAGCTCTACCACTCTGTCTGCCTTTCTGGTGGGCACATCGCCCCCCACACCCGCAATCGTTCTCCACATAAAAGTCGCGGGCCACTGCCGAGGCCAGTCATCTTCTGAGATGACAGTAATATCTGCACCAGAATCAAGTAAGGCTACAAAAATTACTGCTTTGGGCACCGATGATGGAAGATCTGGATCCATATATGACATCCTAACCATAACGATTGGTCGTTCTTCTAAATCCATAGTTAATGCCACTGCGGGCGTCGTGCTTTTGGCCCACCTAGGGATGACGGGAAGGAGTCCTGGGCCATTGGCTCCCTCCCTCTCCCGTTTCCCTGCAGTGGGATTCTAAATTTTTTACACTGACGTGCAACATGTCCGGCTCCGCCACATAATTGGCACCGTTTGTCTGATCCTTGCCCCATCTTCTTAGGGCACTGTGCTTTGAAATGGCCACGCTGCCCACACTTAAAACACGGGCCTTTATTCCTTCCTTCCCTGACCCGATTGGCATCTATCATTTCCTGCATGGCGGCTGCTAATCCCTCATTAGTTAATGGTGCAACTTTCTGATGATCTAACACATATTTAATAAGCTCCCCTGGGGTAGTTAGGTTACCCGGTGCTGCTCTGATGATTTGCTGGATGTCTGGCAACGATTTCTGTTTAAGACATTCTATTATGACTGCGGATTGGACCTCTCTTGGGAGATCAGATCCCTCCACTGCGCGAATTAGGCGATTCACAAAATCAGAAAATGACTCAGAGTGGCTCTGCTTTATGTCTGCCCACGGATGCACAGGTTCCGCAACCTTAGCCACTTCTCGCAGGGCTTGGAGGGCTGCCGTTGTAACAGCTGCCAGCTCTCCTGGTCTGAGCATTGCTGCTTGGCCCTCCGGGGATCCCACCATTCCATCTGCCAGGCCCTGAAGACGTACAAGATTAGTTCTCTCGCCTCTGCGCTGGCCATTGGCTGGATGGTGGGGGGTCCCGGTTGGCAGCAGCCACCACAGCTTGAAGTAGTCTATTCCATTCATCATACCATAGGGTGTATTGTACGGGCTCAAGAATAACATGCATAAGATTCACCGCATCATATGGCAAAAGACTAGAAGCCATAAGAGCTTCCACTGCTGCCATAGTAACAGGGGAACGCAGGCCTTTGCTCTTAACTAATTCCGAAAGACGAGTAACCGCTTTGGATTCCAGAGGAACCCAAGCTGGACCCTCTGGTCTTACCACCACCGGCAGAGCGAGAGCGACATCTGCTGGATCTGCGGCCTGTATGTCCTCCCTCACTCGAGCCCAATCAGTGAGGGTAGGCGGGCCCCATGAAGTTGTCGATATGGGACCACGCCCCTCCTGGGTGGACTCCGGGGCCATCCCCGTCGGACCGCTCCCCCCACAGCAAGGCCGGGGACAATCCACGCCCCTCGGGGGGTGGCCACCGTAGCAGGCAGAATCGGGCAGTGGGTGAGTCCCGCCCCCACTGTCGCATTCCACAGGTTGTATCCCAGCCCCTCCAGACATCTCTCCCTTCTCAAGGACCCTCTTATCAACTGTGTTAGAAATTATACTACTTTCCTCCACCGACCCCCCTTCCCCGTTATCTTTATAGGGCTTAAGCGAAGGATATATGCTGCGAGCCGGGTATGGAGGTGGGTCCTCCCTTTTATGGTGTGATTGCTCCTGCTTCACTTCGTTCTTCTTTATCTCCAGGGTCGTTGTTTCTGGTGGGGCCGAAGGAGTCAGTGCCATCTTGCCCTCTGGCGAATCTGTAGGGGAGACAAGACCCCCCCCTGGCCCGAGCCCCAGCAGGTCCCTAGCACGGTCACCTGCAATCTTCTCCTCTTTTGCTTTCTTAAGAGCTGTTAAAATCAATCCCCATACCAAAAACTCTGCTGGTTTCTGAGTAATTAGTGCCCTCTGTGAGAGCGCAGCAGTAAACGAATCCCAATTATTAGGATCATATAAATCAGAAGGGGATGATAGTAATCCCTCCTTCTCCAGCAACAAAAGTGTCACTGATATCTCCTTCTTAGAAGGAACATTTTTCCCGCAATAATTTTTGCATGCATGGAAAATCACCTTTATGACGGCTTCCATAACGCCTCCGGCTGAACATACACCTGGCCTCTTCTGGCGTTTCCCCCCTAGCGTCCTAGGGGAATCTTGGCTCCTTTTCCCGAGCCTCCCGCCTGACGAGGAGTAATGCGCACTCCTCCCCGTCCCCGGGTTTCCACTACTCTGCGGATTTGAATTTACCGCTACCGCAGTGGGATCCTGCTTCCGGCAGGCAGCTGACTCACTCCCAGGAATCACGTCGATCAGGGTCACCACTTGTTGCCGTTCGAGCCCGTTTCGAATTTCCCGGGAGACCGCAGCTTGGCCAATTACCGAGGCGACACCAATATGATGAGCAGCAAATGGCGTTTATTACACGTATACACTACCTTATATACCCTAATTACTTCGTCTACGCCCCCAAGGGGGCACATCACACATCAATCATTAGAGCAGGGAGGGAGCTTAACACATCAGACCCCGCGGGGGGGTCTCGCAGTTTCGCAGTTGCTGACAACACCTTCCCAACAAATTATACTATGCTTCAGGCACTAACAAAAAAGATCCAAGGCCATACCTACAGGGTGCTTCTATCTCTACTCCTTTGATTATTGACACTTTAAATGGTTCACCCTTGGGACCGACTATTTGAAGTTTTTCTGAGGAAACTGAGCATCCCCTGGGCAGCTTTTGGACAGCAGATTTTCTGCCCCGGAGTCCACAAGGAACTCCATTTCCTGGCGCTGAGGACCCACTTTCAATTTTATCAAGGGCTCTATTCCTTTAAGGGTCCCCAGCACATAAAGCCCCTGACCCCACTAATCTTCCTGGAACATATTTTTGTCTTGTATTCGCTTTCTGCAATCTCTTTTATTGTGTCCTATTTTCTGGCAATAAAAACATTCGATTTGCCTCATATACCTAGTCACTTTCTGAATGGGAACTACTGAGTCAAGGCCTGAACCTCTGATTGATCACCTGAGGAGAGCCATGAGTCAGCCAGAGGAGCACAGGTGAAGGCAATTCACCTGCCCTGCCAGAAGGGGTGGAGCCTGGTTCCACTCCTCCTAGACCTATTTAAGAGCTGGCTACAGGGGGGAAAGGTCTTGTTCTGTGATCTTTTCTTGTATTTTTTTTTTTCCTGGGTGAGTCTTGAACACGGGTAAGCTCTTCATCTTTACTGTTTTGGATTCTTTGTCTACTTAATATCTGTTGTTTATTTGCTTTGGTAGCCAGGTAGGCTGTATTTACTTAAATTTATCTCATGTTTTTTCTTTGGAAATTCTATAAATGGGTCTAGAGGGAGAATAATACTTATCTAAAGAAAGTGATTCCAGGGCAGATCCCAGGATTTGTGGTATCCCCCTGTTATGAGCTAGCATTTATCATTGATAAAGGGGGTCTCTTAAACGTTATGTGCAATATCACCCCGTATCGCATGGTGGATTGCTTTCTAGGACTTAGCAAGGTTGTGCTCATCACTAAAGAGAAACAACTGGTTGTCTCCACAGTAGCATGGCCACTATTAAGTGCCTTAAATCATGCGAATATAAGAAATAATATTTCAGAAAATAAAAAAACAAGTTTTGAAAGACTATATTGAGAAACTAGAGCGAGAACTTAGTGTATTAACAGGGAAAAAGCCAATTCTACATCTTCCCGTAGGCCAAGTTGGCAACATTTCAATAGGCGATCACAAGACTATTGAATCAACCGACTCGGTTGAACAGGAGTATAAAAACTCCAAATTGGCTCTTGAATATGCTATTTCTGACTGATCCATTCAAAGTATTTCCTGTCATAACCCAGAAAACAAAGTGCAGGACCAACTAGCAGGGTTGCTGCCTGATCAGTGGCACCCTGCCCAGATTCATTTACATTTAACGGCCCAGCAATACACGGTAACAAAATTGATGGATTTAATAAAGCGATATCGGCTGATGCCTAGAGAAATGGTGCCAGCTTGGTTATTAAGACTGTGGGATTCTCGGGGAGAGGAGAGGTTAAGAACTGTATATAGAGTAGACTGTAACTTACATGGGAGATAAAATGAGGAGAGGAGAGGTCACAGAGGAGAGGAGAGGTTAAGAACTGTATATAGAGTAGACTGTAACTTACATGAGAGATAAAATGAGGACAGGACAGGAGAGGTCATAGAGGACAGGAGAGGTCAGAGAGGAGTGGAGAGGAGAGGTCATAGAGGACAGGAGATGTCATAGAAGAGAGGAGAGGAGAGGTGAAGAACTGTATATAGAGTAGACTGTAACATACATAAGAGATAAAATGAGGAGAGGAGAGGTTAAAAACTGTATACTGAGTAGACAGTAACTTACATGAGAGATGAAATGAGGAGAGGAGAGGTCAAGAACTGTATTTAGAGCAGACTAACTTAAATGAGAGTTAAAATGAGGAGAGGAGGAGTCTTAGAGGACAGGGGATGTCATAGAGGAGAGGTGAGGAGAGGAGAGGTCATAGAGGGCAGGAGATGTCATAGAGGAGAGGAGTGGTGAAGAACTGTATATAGAGTAGACTGTAATGTACATGAGAGATAAATAGAGGAGAGGAGAGTTCATAGAGGACTGGAGATGACATAGAAGAGAGGAGAGGAGAGGTCATAGAGGAGAGTAGAGGTGAAGAACTGTATACAGGGTAGACTGTAACGTACAAGAGAGATAAAATGAGGAGAGGAGGGGTCATAGAGGAGAGGTTATGAGAGAAGAGGAGAGGTCGTAGAGGAGAGGAGAGGTTAAGAACTGTATATATAGCACGCTGTAACTTACATGAGAGATAAAATCCATAGATAAATAGAGGAGAGGTCATAGAAGAGAGGAGAGGTGAAGAGCTGTATATAGTGTAGACTGCTACGTACATGAGAGATAAAATGAGGAGAGGTCATATAGGAGAGGTGTGGAGAGGAGAGGTCATAGAAGAGAGGAGAGGTTAAGAACAGTATATAGAGCATACTGTAACTTACATGAGAGATAGAATGAGGAGAGGTCAGAGAGGAGAGGTCGGAGAGGAGAGATTAAGAACTGTATATAGAGTAGGCTGTAACTTACATGAGAGATAAAATGAGGAGAGGAGAGGACAGGAGAGGAGAGGAGAGGTCATAGAGGCGAGGAGTGGAGAGGAGAGGAGAGGTTAAGAACTGTATATAGAGCAGACTGTAACTTAAATGACAGATAAAATGAGGAGAGGACAGGAGAGGTCATAGAGGACAGGAGAGGTCTTAGAGGAGAGGTTATGAGAGGAGAGGTCATGGGCGAGAGGAGAGGAGAAAAGTGGAAAGGTCATAGAGGTGAGGACAGGAGAGGAGAGGTTAAGAACTGTATGTAGAGTAGACTGTAACTTACATGAGAGAAAAAATGAGGTGAGGAGAGGCGATGAGAGGAGAGGTCATAGAGGACAGGAGATCTCGGAGCGGAGAGGAGAGGAACTGTATATAGAGTAGACTGTAACGTACATGAGAGATAAAATGAGGAGAGGAGAGGTCATAGTGGACTGGAGTTGACATAGAAGAGAGGAGGGGAGAGGTCTTAGAGGAGAGGTGAAGAACTGTATACCGGGTAGACTGTAACGTACATGAGAGATAAAATGAGGAGAGGTTAAGAACTGTATATAGAGTAGACTGTAACTTATATGAGAGAGAAAATGTGGAGAGGAGAGTAGAGGTGAAGAACTGTATATAGAGTAGACTGTAACGTACATGAGAGATAAAATGAGGAGAGGAGGGGAGAGGTCATAGAGGACAGGAGATGTCAGAGAGGAGAGGAGAGGTTATGAGAGGGGAGGTCATAGAGGAGAGGTGAAGAACTGTATGTAGAGTAGACTGTAACATATATGAGAGATAAAATGAGGAGAGGAGAGGTCATAGAGGACAGGAGAGGTCATAGAGGAGAGGAGAGTTTAAGAACTGTATGTAGAGTAGACTGTAACTTTCATGAGAGATAAAGTGAGGAGAGGAGAGGAGATGTAATAGAGGAGAGGAGAGGAAAGGAGAGGAGAGGAGTGGTGAAGAACTGTATATAGAGTAGACTGTAACGTGCATGAGAGATAAAATGAGGAGAGGAGGGGAGAGGAGAGGAGAGGTCATAGAGCACAGGAGATGTCATAGAGGAGAGGAGAGGTGAGGAACTGTATATAGAGTAGACTGTAACTTACATGAGAGATAAAATGAGGAGAGGAGAGGAGGGGAGAGGAGAGGAGAGGTCATAGAGCACAGGAGATGTCATAGAGGGGAGGAGAGGTGAAGAACTGTATATAGAGTAGACTGTAACTTACATGAGAGATAAAATGAGGAGAGGAGAGGTCATAGAGGACAAGAGATGTAATAGAGGACAGGAGATGTCATAGAGCAGAGGAGAGGTGAAGAACTGTATATAGAGTAGACTGTAACGTACATGAGAGATAAAATGAGGAGAGGAGAGAAGAGGTCATAGAGGACAGGAGATGTCATAGAGGAGAGGGGAGGAGAGGAGTGGAGAGGTGAAGAACTGTATATAGAGTAGACTGTAACGTACATGAGAGATAAAACGAGGAGAGGAGGGGAGAGGAGAGGAGAGGTCATAGAGGACAGGAGATGGCATGGAGGAGAGGAGAGTAGAGGTGAAGAACTGTATATAGAGTAGACTGTAACATACATGAGAGATAAAATGAGGAGAGGAGAGGTGATGAACTGTATATACAGTAGACTGTAACGTACATGAGAGGTCAAATGAGGAGAGGAGAGGTCATAGAGGAGAGGAGAGGTGAAGAACCGTATATAGAGTAGACTGTAACGTACATGAGAGATAAAATGAGGAGAGGAGAGGTCATAGAGTAGAGGAGAGGTTAAGAACTGTATGTAGAGCAGACTGTAACTTACATAAGAGATATAATGAGGTGAGGAGAGGAGAGGATATGTTAAGAACTGTATATAGAGTAGACTGTAACTTAGATGAGAGATAAAATAAGGAGAGGAGAGGTGAGGAGAGGTCATAGAGGACAGGAGATGTCACAGAGGAGAGGAGAGGTTAAGAACTGTATATAGAGCAGACTGTAACTTTCATGGGAGATATAATGAGGTTATGAGAGGAGAGGAGAGGAGATGTTAAGAACTGTATATAGAGTAGACTGTAACTTATACGAGAGATAAAATGAGGTGAGGAGAGGAGAGGAGAGGTCATAGAGGAAAGGAGATGGCATAGAGGAGAGGAGAGCTGAAGAACTGTATATAGAGTCGACAGAAACGTACATGAGAGATAAAATGAGGTGAGGAGAGGAGAGGTCATAGAGGACAGGAGATGTCATAGAGGAGAGGTTAAGAACAGGATATAGAGTGGACTGTAACATACATGAGTGATCAATGAGGAGAGGAGAGAAGAGGAGAGGTAAAGAACTGTATACAGAGTGGAATGTATCTTATATGAGAGATGAAATGAGGAGAGGAGAGGAGAGGTTGGAGAGGATAGGAGAGGTGAAGAACTGTATGTAGAGTAGACTGTAACGTACATGAGAGATAACATGAGGGGAGAGGAGAGGAGGGGAGTGGAGAGGAGAGGTCATAGAGGACAGGAGATGTCATAGAGGAGAGGAGAGGTTAAGAACTGGATATAGAGTAGACTGTAACATACATGAGAGATAAATGAGAAGAGCAGAGGAGAGGAGACGTCATAGAGGACAGGAGATGTCATAGAGGAGAGGAGAGGTGAAGAACTGTGTATAGAGTAGACTGTAACTTACATGAGAGATAAAGTGAGGAGAGGAGAGATGAGGAGAGGAGAGGTCATAGAGGACAGGAGATGTCATAGAGGAGAGGAGAGGGGAGGTTAAGAACTGTATGTAGAGTGGACTGTAACTTACATGAGAGATAAAATGAGGAGAGGAGAGGAGAGGTCATAGAGGAACGGAGATGTCAGAGAGGAGTGGAGTGGAGAGGAGAGGTGAAGAACTGTATATAGAGTAGACTGTAACGTACATGAGAGATAAAATGAGGAGAGGAGAGGTCATAGAGGACAGGAGATGGTATAGAGGAGAGGTGAGGAGAGGAGGTGAGAGGAGAGGTGAAGAACTGTATATAGAGTAGACTGTAACGTACTTGAGAGATAAAATGAGGAGAGGAGAGGTGAGTAGAGGAGGTGAGAGGAGAGGAGAGGTAATATAGGACAAGAGATGTCATAGAGGAGAGGTGAAGAACTGTATATAGAGTAGACTGTAACTTACATGAGAGATAAAATGAGGAGAGGAGAAGTGAGGAGAGTTCATAGAGGAACGGAGATGTCGGAGAGGAGAGGAGTGGAGAGGAGAGGAGAGGTGCAGAACTGTATACAGGGTAGACTGTAACGTACATGAGAGAGAAAATGAGGAGAGGAGAGGAGGTAAGAGGAGAGGAGAGTTCATAGAGGACAGGAGATGTCATAGAGGAGAGGAGAGAAGAGGTCATAGAGGACAGGAGATGTTATAGAGGAGAGGAGAGATGAAGAACTGTATATAGAGTAGACTGTAACGTACATGAGAGATAAAATGAGGAGAGGAGAGGTGAGTAGAGGAGGTGAGAGGAGAGGAGAGGTCATAAAGGACAGGAGATGTCATAGAGGAGAGGAGAGGTGAAGAACTGTATATAGAGTAGACTGTAACTTACATGAGAGATAAAATGAGGAGAGGAGAGGAGAGGTGAGGAGGGGTCATAGAGGAGAGGAGAGTTCATAGAGGAGAGGAGAGGATTGGTCATAGAGGAGAGGTTATGAGAGGAGAGGTCATAGAGGAGAGGAGAGGTCAGAGAGGAGAGGTCAGAGAGGAGAGGTCAGAGAGGAGAGGAGAGGTTAATAACTGTATATAGAGTAGACTGTAACATACATGAGAGATAAATGAGGAGAGGAGAGGTTAAGAACTGTATATAGAGTAGACTGTAACTTACATGAGAGATAAAATGAGGAGAGGAGAGGTGAGGAGAGGTCATAGATTACAGGAGATTTCATAGAGGAGAGGAGAGGAGAGGAGAGGGGCTGTGAAAGTAGAAGGAGGAGAGGAGAGGAGAGGGACTCTGAAAGTATAATGAGGAGAGGAGAGGTCATAGAGGAGAGGTTATGAGAGGGGAGAAGAGGTCATAGAAGAGAGGAGAGGAGAGGAGAAGAGAGGTCATAGAGGAGAGAAGAGGAGAGGTCATAGAGGAGAGGAGAGTTCATAGTGGAGAGGAGAGGATTGGTCATAGAGGAGAGGTTGTGAGAGAAGAGAAGAGGTCATAGAGGAGAGGAGAGGGTATAGAGGAGAGGAGAGGTGAGGAGAGGAGAGGTTAAGAACTGTATACAGAGTAGACTGTAACTAACATGAGAGATAAAATGAGGTGAGGAGAGGAGAGGACAGGAGAGGTCATAGATTACAGGAGATTTCATAGAGGAGAGGAGAGATAAAATGAGGAGAGGAGAGGAGCGGTGAAGAACTGTATATAGAGTAGACTGTAACATACATGAGAGATAAATGAGGAGAGGAGAGGAGAGGAGAGGAGAGGAGGGGTCATAGAGGAGAGGAGAGTTCATAGAGGAGAGGATTGGTCATAGAGGAGAGGTTATGAGAGGAGAGGTCAGAGAGGAGAGGTCGGAGAGGAGAGGAGAGGAGAGGTCATAGAGGAGAGGAGAGGTTAATAACTGTATACAGAGTAGACTGTAACATACATGAGAGATAAAATGAGGAGAGGAGAGATGAGGAGAGGAGAGGTCATAGAGGACAGGAGATGTCATAGAGGAGAGGAGAGTGGAGGTTAAGAACTGTATGTAGAGTGGACTGTAACTTACATGAGAGACAAAAAAGAGGAGAGGAGAGGTCATAGAGGAACGGAGATGTCAGAGAGGAGTGGAGAGGACAGGAGAGGTGAAGAACTGTATATAGAGTAGACTGTAACGTACATGAGAGATAAAATGAGGAGAGTAGAGGTCATAGAGGACAGGAGATGTCGGAGAGGAGAGGAGAGAAGAGGTCATAGAGGACAGGAGATGGCATAGAGGAGAGGTGAGGAGAGGAGAGGAGGTAAGAGGAGAGGAGAGGTGAAGAACTGTATATAGAGTAGACTGTAAAGTACTTGAGAGATAAAATGAAGAGAGGAGAGGTGAGTAGAGGAGGTGAGAGGAGAGGAGAGTTCATAAAGGACAGGAGATGTCATAGGGGAGAGGAGAGGTGAAGAACTGTATATAGAGTAGACTGTAACTTACATGAGAGATAAAATGAGGAGAGGAGAGGAGGGGTGAGGAGAGTTCATAGAGGAACGGAGATGTCGGAGAGGAGAAGAGTGGAGAGGAGAGGAGAGGTGAAGAACTGTATATAGAGTAGACTGTAACGTACATGTGAGATAAAATGAGGAGAGGAGACGAGAGGAGGTAAGAGGAGAGGAGAGTTCTTAGAGGACAGGAGATGTCATAGAGGAGAGGAGAGTAGAGAAGAGGTCATAGAGGACAGGAGATGTCATAGAGGAGAGGAGAGGAGAGATGAAGAACTGTATATAGAGTAGACTGTAACGTACATGAGAGATAAAATGAGGAGAGGAGAGGAGAGGAGAGGTCATAGAGGAGAGGTTGTGAGAGAAGAGAAGAGGTCATAGAAGAGAGGAGAGGAGAGGAGAGGGCATAGAGGAGAGGAGAGGTGAGGAGAGGAGAGGTTAAGAACTGTATATAGAGTAGACTGTAACATGAGAGATAAAATGAGGTGAGGAGAGGAGAGGAGAGGTCATAGATTACAGGAGATTTCATAGAGGAGAGGAGAAGAGAGATAAAATGAGGAGAGGAGGGGAGGGGAGTGGAGAGGAGGGGAGGGGAGAGGTGCGGAGAGGAGAGGTGCGGAGAGGAGAGGAGAGCAGAGGTTAAGAACTGTATATAGAGTAGACTGTAACTTATATGAGAGATAAAATGAGGAGAGGAGAGGAGAGGAGAGGAGAGGAGCCGTGAAAGTAAAAGGAGGAGAGGAGAGGTTAATAACTGTATATAGAGTAGACTGTAACATACATGAGAGATAAGTGAGGAGAGGAGAAGAGAGGAGAGTTTAAGAAATGCATATAGAGTAGACTGTAACTCATATGAGAGATAAAATGAGGAGAAGAGAGGAGAGGAGAGGAGAGTTTAAGAACTGTATATAGAGTAGACTGTAACTTACATGAGAGATAAAATGAGGTGAGGAGAGGACAGGAGAGGAGAGGTCATAGATTACAGGAGATTTCATAGAGGAGAGGAGAGATAAAATGAGGAGAGGAGAGGAGAGGTGAAGAACTGTATATAGAGTAGACTGTAACGTACATGAGAGATAAAATGAGGGGAGGAGAGGAGAGGAGAGGAGAGGTTAATAACTGTATATAGAATAGGCTGTAACATACATGAGAGATAAATGAGAAGAGGAGAGGAGAGGGGCTGTGAAAGACGAAGGAGGAGAGGAGAGGAGAGGAGAGGAGAGGGACTCTGAAAGTAGAATGAGGAGAGGAGAGGAGAGGGACTCTGAAAGTAGAATGGGGAGAGGAGAGGAGAGGAGAGGAGAGGGACTCTGAAAGTAGAATGAGGAGAGTAGAGGAGAGGAGAGGTCATAGAGGAGAGGTCATAGAGGAGAGGAGAGGTTAATAACTGTATATAGAGTAGACTGTAACATACATGAGAGATAAATGAGGAGAGTAGGTGAGAGGAGAGTAGGTGAGAGGAGAGTAGGTGAGAGGAGAGGAGAGGAGAAGAACTGTATATAGAGTAGACTGTAACGTACATGAGAGATAAAATGAGGAGAGGAGAGATGAGGAGAGGAGAGGTCATAGAGGACAGGAGATGTCATAGAGGAGAGGAGAGGTGAAGATCTATATATAGAGTAGACTGTAACGTACATGAGAGATAAAATGAGGAGAGGAGAGGTCATAGAGGACAGGATATGTCGGAGAGGAGAGGAGAGAAGAGGTCATAGAGGACAGGAGATGGCATAGAGGAGAGGTGAGGAGAGGAGAGGAGGTAAGAGGAGAGGAGTGGTGAAGAATTGTATACAGAGTAGACTGTAAAGTACTTGAGAGATAAAACGAGGAGAGGAGAGGAGAGGAGGTAAGAGGAGAGGAGAGTTCATAGAGGAACAGAGATGTCGGAGAGGAGTGGAGAGGAGAGGAGAGGTGAAGAACTGTATACAGAGTAGACTGTAACGTACATGAGAGATAAAATGAGCAGAGGAGAGGAGAGGAGGTAAGAGGAGAGGAGAGTTCATAGAGGACAGGAGATGTCATAGAGGAGAGGAGAGGAGAGAAGAGGTCATAGAGGACAGGAGATGTCATAGAGGAGAGGAGAGAAGAGATGAGGAGTGGTGAAGAACCGTATATAGAGTAGACTGTAACGTACATGAGAGATAAAATGAGGAGAGGAGAGGTCATAGAGGACAGGAGATGTTGGAGAGGAGAGGAGAGGAGAGATGAAGAACTGTATATAGAGTAGACAGTAATTTATAAGAGAGATAAAATGAGGAGAGGAGAGGAGGTAAGAGGAGAGGAGAGGTCATAGAGGACAGGAGATGTCATAGAGGAGAGGAGAGAAGAGATGAGGAGAGGTTAAGAACTGTATATAGAGTAGACTGTAACGTACGTGAGAGATAAAATGAGGAGAGGAGGGGAGGGGAGAGGAGAGGAGTGGAGAGAAGAGGAGGGGAGAGGAGAGGTTAAGAAATGTTATAGAGTGGACTGTAACTTACAAGAGAGATAAAATGAGGTGAGGAGAGGAGAGGAGAGAAGAGGTCATAGAGCATAGGAGATGGCATCGAGGAGAGGAGAGGTTAAGAACTGGATATAGAGTAGACTGTAACATACATGAGAGATAAATGATAAGAGGAGAGGAGAGGTTAAGAACTGTATATAGAGTAGACTGTAACTTCCATGAGAGATAAAATGAGGTGAGGAGAGGAGAGGTCATAGAGGACAGGAGATGTCGTAGACGAGAGGTTAAGAACTGGACATAGAGTAGCCTGTAACATACATGAGAGATAAATGAGAAGAGGAGAGGAGAGGTTAAGAACTGTATATAGAGTAGACTGTAACTTACATGAGAGATAAAATGAGGTGAGGAGAGGAGAGGAGAGGTCATAGAGGACAGGAGATGTCATAGAGGAGTGGAGAGGAGAGGTCATAGAGGAGAGGAGAGGAATGGTCATAGAGGAGAGGTTATGAGAGGAGAGGTCATATAGGAGTGGAGAGGAGAAAAGAGGAGAGGGTAAGAACTGTATATAGAGCAGACTGTAACGTACATGAGAGATAAAATGAGGAGAGGAGAGGTTAAGAACTGTATATAGAGTGGACTGTAACTTACATGAGACATAAAATGAGGTGAGGAGAGGAGAGGTGAAGAACTGTATATAGAGTAGACTGTAACGTACATGCGAAATAAAATGAGGAGAGGAGAGGATAGGAGAGGAGAGGAGAGGTGAGGTCATAGAAGAGAGGAGAGGAGAGTAGAGGTTAAGAACTGAATATAGAGTAGACTGTAATTTATAAGAGAGATAAAATGAGGTGAGGAGAGGAGAGGAGAGGAGGGGTCATAGAGGAGAGGAGAGGTCATAGAGGAGAGGTCATAGAGGAGAGTAGAGGAGAGGGTAATAACTGTATATAGAGTAGACTGTAGCATACATGAGAGATAAATGAGGAGAGGAGAGGAGCGGAGAGGTTAAGAACTGTATATAGAGTGGAATGTAACTTACATGAGAGATAAAATGAGGTGAGGAGAGGAGAGGAGAGGTCATAGATTACAGGAGATTTCATAGAGGAGAGGAGAGGAGAGATAAAATGAGGAGAGGAGAGGGGAGGTGAGGAGAGGGACTCTGAAAGTAGAATGAGGAGCGGAGAGGAGAGGGGAGGAGAGGTCATAGAGGAGAGGTTGTGAGAGAAGAGAAGAGGTCATAGAAGAGAGGAGAGGAGAGGGCATAGAGGAGAGGAGAGGTGAGGAGAGGAGAGGTTAAGAACTGTATATAGAGTAGACTGTAACTTATATGAGAGATAAAATGAGGTGAGGAGAGGAGAGGTCATAGAGGAGAGGAGGGGAGGGGAGAGGTGCGGAGAGGAGAGGAGAGGTGAAGAACTGTATATAGAGTAGACTGTAACGTACTTGAGAGATAAAATGAGGAGAGGAGAGGTGAGTAGAGGAGGTGAGAGGAGAGGAGAGGTAATATAGGACAAGAGATGTCATAGAGGAGAGGAGAGGTGAAGAACTGTATATAGAGTAGACTGTAACTTACATGAGAGATAAAATGAGGAGAGGAGAAGTGAGGAGAGTTCATAGAGGAACGGAGATGTCGGAGAGGAGAGGAGTGGAGAGGAGAGGAGAGGTGCAGAACTGTATACAGGGTAGACTGTAACGTACATGAGAGATAAAATGAGGAGAGGAGAGGAGGTAAGAGGAGAGGAGAGTTCATAGAGGACAGGAGATGTCATAGAGGAGAGGAGAGAAGAGGTCATAGAGGACAGGAGATGTTATAGAGGAGAGGAGAGATGAAGAACTGTATATAGAGTAGACTGTAACGTACATGAGAGATAAAATGAGGAGAGGAGAGGTGAGTAGAGGAGGTGAGAGGAGAGGAGAGGTCATAAAGGACAGGAGATGTCATAGAGGAGAGGAGAGGTGAAGAACTGTATATAGAGTAGACTGTAACTTACATGAGAGATAAAATGAGGAGAGGAGAGGAGAGGTGAGGAGAGTTCATAGAGGAACGGAGATGTCGGAGAGGAGAGGAGAGGTGAAGAACTGTATATAGAGTAGACTGTAATTTATAAGAGAGATAAAATGTGGAGAGGAGAGGAGAGGAGAGGAGGGGTCATAGAGGAGAGGAGAGTTCATAGAGGAGAGGAGAGGATTGGTCATAGAGGAGAGGTTATGAGAGGAGAGGAGAGGTCATAGAGGAGAGGAGAGGTCAGAGAGGAGAGGTCAGAGAGGAGAGGTCAGAGAGGAGAGGTCAGAGAGGAGAGGTCAGAGAGGAGAGGAGAGGAGAGGTTAATAACTGTATATAGAGTAGACTGTAACATACATGAGAGATAAATGAGGAGAGGAGAGGAGAGGTTAAGAACTGTATATAGAGTAGACTGTAACTTACATGAGAGATAAAATGAGGAGAGGAGAGGTGAGGAGAGGTCATAGATTACAGGAGATTTCATAGAGGAGAGGAGAGGAGAGGAGAGGGGCTGTGAAAGTAGAAGGAGGAGAGGAGAGGAGAGGGACTCTGAAAGTATAATGAGGAGAGGAGAGGAGAGAGAGGAGAGGTCATAGAGGAGAGGTTATGAGAGGGGAGAAGAGGTCATAGAAGAGAGGAGAGGAGAGGAGAAGAGAGGTCATAGAGGAGAGAAGAGGAGAGGTCATAGAGGAGAGGAGAGTTCATAGTGGAGAGGAGAGGATTGGTCATAGAGGAGAGGTTGTGAGAGAAGAGAAGAGGTCATAGAGGAGAGGAGAGGGTATAGAGGAGAGGAGAGGTGAGGAGAGGAGAGGTTAAGAACTGTATACAGAGTAGACTGTAACTAACATGAGAGATAAAATGAGGTGAGGAGAGGAGAGGACAGGAGAGGTCATAGATTACAGGAGATTTCATAGAGGAGAGGAGAGATAAAATGAGGAGAGGAGAGGAGAGGAGAGGTGAAGAACTGTATATAGAGTAGACTGTAACATACATGAGAGATAAATGAGGAGAGGAGAGGAGAGGAGAGGAGGGGTCATAGAGGAGAGGAGAGTTCATAGAGGAGAGGATTGGTCATAGAGGAGAGGTCAGAGAGGAGAGGTCAGAGAGGAGAGGTCGGAGAGGAGAGGAGAGGTCATAGAGGAGAGGAGAGGAGAGGTTAATAACTGTATACAGAGTAGACTGTAACATACATGAGAGATAAAATGAGGAGAGGAGAGATGAGGAGAGGAGAGGTCATAGAGGACAGGAGATGTCATAGAGGAGAGGAGAGTGGAGGTTAAGAACTGTATGTAGAGTGGACTGTAACTTACATGAGAGACAAAAAAGAGGAGAGGAGAGGTCATAGAGGAACGGAGATGTCAGAGAGGAGTGGAGAGGACAGGAGAGGTGAAGAACTGTATATAGAGTAGACTGTAACGTACATGAGAGATAAAATGAGGAGAGTAGAGGTCATAGAGGACAGGAGATGTCGGAGAGGAGAGGAGAGAAGAGGTCATAGAGGACAGGAGATGGCATAGAGGAGAGGTGAGGAGAGGAGAGGAGGTAAGAGGAGAGGAGAGGTGAAGAACTGTATATAGAGTAGACTGTAAAGTACTTGAGAGATAAAATGAAGAGAGGAGAGGTGAGTAGAGGAGGTGAGAGGAGAGGAGAGTTCATAAAGGACAGGAGATGTCATAGGGGAGAGGAGAGGTGAAGAACTGTATATAGAGTAGACTGTAACTTACATGAGAGATAAAATGAGGAGAGGAGAGGAGGGGTGAGGAGAGTTCATAGAGGAACGGAGATGTCGGAGAGGAGAAGAGTGGAGAGGAGAGGAGAGGTGAAGAACTGTATATAGAGTAGACTGTAACGTACATGTGAGATAAAATGAGGAGAGGAGACGAGAGGAGGTAAGAGGAGAGGAGAGTTCATAGAGGACAGGAGATGTCATAGAGGAGAGGAGAGTAGAGAAGAGGTCATAGAGGACAGGAGATGTCATAGAGGAGAGGAGAGGAGAGATGAAGAACTGTATATAGAGTAGACTGTAACGTACATGAGAGATAAAATGAGGAGAGGAGAGGAGAGGTCATAGAGGAGAGGTTGTGAGAGAAGAGAAGAGGTCATAGAAGAGAGGAGAGGAGAGGAGAGGGCATAGAGGAGAGGAGAGGTGAGGAGAGGAGAGGTTAAGAACTGTATATAGAGTAGACTGTAACATGAGAGATAAAATGAGGTGAGGAGAGGAGAGGAGAGGAGAGGTCATAGATTACAGGAGATTTCATAGAGGAGAGGAGAGGAGAGATAAAATGAGGAGAGGAGGGGAGGGGAGTGGAGAGGAGGGGAGGGGAGGGGAGAGGTGCGGAGAGGAGAGGTGCGGAGAGGAGAGGAGAGCAGAGGTTAAGAACTGTATATAGAGTAGACTGTAACTTATATGAGAGATAAAATGAGGAGAGGAGAGGAGAGGAGAGGAGCCGTGAAAGTAAAAGGAGGAGAGGAGAGGTTAATAACTGTATATAGAGTAGACTGTAACATACATGAGAGATAAATGAGGAGAGTAGGTGAGAGGAGAGTAGGTGAGAGGAGAGTAGGTGAGAGGAGAGGAGAGGAGAAGAACTGTATATAGAGTAGACTGTAACGTACATGAGAGATAAAATGAGGAGAGGAGAGATGAGGAGAGGAGAGGTCATAGAGGACAGGAGATGTCATAGAGGAGAGGAGAGGAGAGGTGAAGATCTATATATAGAGTAGACTGTAACGTACATGAGAGATAAAATGAGGAGAGGAGAGGTCATAGAGGACAGGATATGTCGGAGAGGAGAGGAGAGAAGAGGTCATAGAGGACAGGAGATGGCATAGAGGAGAGGTGAGGAGAGGAGAGGAGGTAATAGGAGAGGAGTGGTGAAGAATTGTATACAGAGTAGACTGTAAAGTACTTGAGAGATAAAACGAGGAGAGGAGAGGAGAGGAGAGGAGGTAAGAGGAGAGGAGAGTTCATAGAGGAACAGAGATGTCGGAGAGGAGAGGAGTGGAGAGGAGAGGAGAGGTGAAGAACTGTATACAGAGTAGACTGTAACGTACATGAGAGATAAAATGAGCAGAGGAGAGGAGAGGAGGTAAGAGGAGAGGAGAGTTCATAGAGGACAGGAGATGTCATAGAGGAGAGGAGAGGAGAGAAGAGGTCATAGAGGACAGGAGATGTCATAGAGGAGAGGAGAGAAGAGATGAGGAGAGGTGAAGAACCGTATATAGAGTAGACTGTAACGTACATGAGAGATAAAATGAGGAGAGGAGAGGTCATAGAGGACAGGAGATGTCGGAGAGGAGAGGAGAGGAGAGATGAAGAACTGTATATAGAGTAGACAGTAATTTATAAGAGAGATAAAATGAGGAGAGGAGAGGAGGTAAGAGGAGAGGAGAGGTCATAGAGGACAGGAGATGTCATAGAGGAGAGGAGAGAAGAGATGAGGAGAGGTTAAGAACTGTATATAGAGTAGACTGTAATGTACGTGAGAGATAAAATGAGGAGAGGAGGGGAGGGGAGAGGAGAGGAGTGGAGAGAAGAGGAGGGGAGAGGAGAGGAGAGGTTAAGAAATGTTATAGAGTGGACTGTAACTTACAAGAGAGATAAAATGAGGTGAGGAGAGGAGAGGAGAGAAGAGGTCATAGAGCATAGGAGATGGCATCGAGGAGAGGAGAGGTTAAGAACTGGATATAGAGTAGACTGTAACATACATGAGAGATAAATGATAAGAGGAGAGGAGAGGTTAAGAACTGTATATAGAGTAGACTGTAACTTCCATGAGAGATAAAATGAGGTGAGGAGAGGAGAGGTCATAGAGGACAGGAGATGTCGTAGACGAGAGGTTAAGAACTGGATATAGAGTAGCCTGTAACATACATGAGAGATAAATGAGAAGAGGAGAGGAGAGGTTAAGAACTGTATATAGAGTAGACTGTAACTTACATGAGAGATAAAATGAGGTGAGGAGAGGAGAGGAGAGGTCATAGAGGACAGGAGATGTCATAGAGGAGTGGAGAGGAGAGGTCATAGAGGAGAGGAGAGGAATGGTCATAGAGGAGAGGTTATGAGAGGAGAGGTCATATAGGAGTGGAGAGGAGAAAAGAGGAGAGGGTAAGAACTGTATATAGAGCAGACTGTAACGTACATGAGAGATAAAATGAGGAGAGGAGAGGTTAAGAACTGTATATAGAGTGGACTGTAACTTACATGAGACATAAAATGAGGTGAGGAGAGGAGAGGTGAAGAACTGTATATAGAGTAGACTGTAACGTACATGCGAAATAAAATGAGGAGAGGAGAGGATAGGAGAGGAGAGGAGAGGTGAGGTCATAGAGGAGAGGAGAGTAGAGGTTAAGAACTGAATATAGAGTAGACTGTAATTTATAAGAGAGATAAAATGAGGTGAGGAGAGGAGAGGAGAGGAGGGGTCATAGAGGAGAGGAGAGGTCATAGAGGAGAGGTCATAGAGGAGAGTAGAGGAGAGGGTAATAACTGTATATAGAGTAGACTGTAGCATACATGAGAGATAAATGAGGAGAGGAGAGGAGCGGAGAGGTTAAGAACTGTATACAGAGTGGAATGTAACTTACATGAGAGATAAAATGAGGTGAGGAGAGGAGAGGAGAGGTCATAGATTACAGGAGATTTCATAGAGGAGAGGAGAGGAGAGATAAAATGAGGAGAGGAGAGGGGAGGTGAGGAGAGGGACTCTGAAAGTAGAATGAGGAGCGGAGAGGAGAGGGGAGGAGAGGTCATAGAGGAGAGGTTGTGAGAGAAGAGAAGAGGTCATAGAAGAGAGGAGAGGAGAGGGCATAGAGGAGAGGAGAGGTGAGGAGAGGAGAGGTTAAGAACTGTATATAGAGTAGACTGTAACTTATATGAGAGATAAAATGAGGTGAGGAGAGGAGAGGTCATAGAGGAGAGGAGGGGAGGGGAGAGGTGCGGAGAGGAGAGGAGAGGTGAAGAACTGTATATAGAGTAGACTGTAACGTACATGAGAGATAAAATGAGGAGAGGAGAGGAGGGGAGGGGAGAGGAGAGGAGGGGAGAGAAGAGGAGGGGAGAGGAGAGGAGAGGTTAAGAACTGTATATAGAGTGGACTGTAACTTACAAGAGAGATAAAATGAGGTGAGGAGAGGAGAGGAGAGAAGAGGTCATAGAAGACAGGAGATGGCATAGAGGAGAGGAGAGGTTAAGAACTGGATATCGAGTAGACTGTAACATACATGAGAGATAAATGATAAGAGGAGAGGAGAGGTTAACAACTGTATATAGAGTAGACTGTAACTTACATGAGAGATAAAATGAGATGAGGAGAGGAGAGGTCATAGAGGACAGGAGATGTCATAGAGGAGAGGTTAAGAACTGGATATAGAGTAGACTAACATACATGAGAGATAAATGAGAAGAGGAGAGGAGAGGTTAAGAACTGTATATAGAGTAGACTGTAACTTACATGAGAGATAAAATGAGGTGAGGAGAGGAGAGGAGGGGTCATAGAGGACAGGAGATGTCATAGAGGAGTGGAGAGGAGAAAAGAGGAGAGGGTAAGAACTGTATATAGGGCAGACTGTAAGGTACATGAGAGATAAAATGAGGAGAGGAGAGGAGAGGTGAAGAACTGTATATAGAGTAGACTGTAACGTACATGAGAGATAAAATGAGGAGAGGAGAGGAGAGGTCATAGAGGACAGGAGATGTCATAGAGGAGAGGAGAGGAGAGGTCATAGAGGAGTGGAGAGGAGAAAAGAGGAGGGGGTAAGAACTGTATATAGAGCAGACTGTAACGTACATGAGAGATAAAATGAGGAGAGGAGAGGTTACGAACTGTATATAGAGTGGACTGTAACTTACATGAGAGATAAAATGAGGTGAGGAGAGGAGAGGAGAGGTTAAGAACTGTATATAGAGTAGACTGTAACGTACATGAGAGATAAAATGAGGAGAGGAGAGGAGGGGAGGGGAGAGGAGAGGAGGGGAGAGAAGAGGAGGGGAGAGGAGAGGAGAGGTTAAGAACTGTATATAGAGTGGACTGTAACTTACAAGAGAGATAAAATGAGGTGAGGAGAGGAGAGGAGAGAAGAGGTCATAGAAGACAGGAGATGGCATAGAGGA
This sequence comes from Lagopus muta, assembly GCF_023343835.1. Lineage (NCBI taxonomy): Eukaryota > Metazoa > Chordata > Aves > Galliformes > Phasianidae > Lagopus > Lagopus muta. The sequence continues at coordinate 3,438,372 of NC_064471.1, forward strand.
GAGGAGAGGTTAAGAACTGGATATAGAGTAGACTGTAACGTACATGCGAAATAAAATGAGGAGAGGAGAGGATAGGAGAGGAGAGGTGAGGTCATAGAAGAGAGGAGAGGAGAGTAGAGGTTAAGAACTGAATATAGAGTAGACTGTAATTTATAAGAGAGATAAAATGAGGTGAGGAGAGGAGAGGAGAGGAGGGGTCATAGAGGAGAGGAGAGTTCATAGAGGAGAGGTCATAGAGGAGAGTAGAGGAGAGGGTAATAACTGTATATAGAGTAGACTGTAGCATACATGAGATTTAAATGAGGAGAGGAGAGGAGCGGAGAGGTTAAGAACTGTATATAGAGTGGAATGTAACTTACATGAGAGATAAAATGAGGTGAGGAGAGGAGAGGAGAGGAGAGGTCATAGATTACAGGAGATTTCATAGAGGAGAGGAGAGGAGAGATAAAATGAGGAGAGGAGAGGGGAGGTGAGGAGAGGGACTCTGAAAGTAGAATGAGGAGCGGAGAGGAGAGGGGAGGAGAGGTCATAGAGGAGAGGTTGTGAGAGAAGAGAAGAGGTCATAGAAGAGAGGAGAGGAGAGGGCATAGAGGAGAGGAGAGGTGAGGAGAGGAGAGGTTAAGAACTGTATATAGAGTAGACTGTAACTTATATGAGAGATAAAATGAGGTGAGGAGAGGAGAGGTCATAGAGGAGAGGAGGGGAGGGGAGAGGTGCGGAGAGGAGAGGAGAGGTGAAGAACTGTATATAGAGTAGACTGTAACGTACATGAGAGATAAAATGAGGAGAGGAGAGGAGAGGAGAGGTCATAGAGGACAGGAGATGTCATAGAGGAGAGGAGAGAAGAGATGAGGAGAGGTTAAGAACTGTATATAGAGTAGACTGTAACGTACATGAGAGATAAAATGAGGAGAGGAGAGGAGGGGAGGGGAGAGGAGAGGAGGGGAGAGAAGAGGAGGGGAGAGGAGAGGAGAGGTTAAGAACTGTATATAGAGTGGACTGTAACTTACAAGAGAGATAAAATGAGGTGAGGAGAGGAGAGGAGAGAAGAGGTCATAGAAGACAGGAGATGGCATAGAGGAGAGGAGAGGTTAAGAACTGGATATCGAGTAGACTGTAACATACATGAGAGATAAATGATAAGAGGAGAGGAGAGGAGAGGTTAACAACTGTATATAGAGTAGACTGTAACTTACATGAGAGATAAAATGAGGTGAGGAGAGGAGAGGTCATAGAGGACAGGAGATGTCATACAGGAGAGGTTAAGAACTGGATATAGAGTAGACTGTAACATACATGAGAGATAAATGAGAAGAGGAGAGGAGAGGTTAAGAACTGTATATAGAGTAGACTGTAACTTACATGAGAGATAAAATGAGGTGAGGAGAGGAGAGGAGGGGTCATAGAGGACAGGAGATGTCATAGAGGAGTGGAGAGGAGAAAAGAGGAGAGGGTAAGAACTGTATATAGGGCAGACTGTAAGGTACATGAGAGATAAAATGAGGAGAGGAGAGGAGAGGTGAAGAACTGTATATAGAGTAGACTGTAACGTACATGAGAGATAAAATGAGGAGAGGAGAGGAGAGGTCATAGAGGACAGGAGATGTCATAGAGGAGAGGAGAGGAGAGGTCATAGAGGAGTGGAGAGGAGAAAAGAGGAGGGGGTAAGAACTGTATATAGAGCAGACTGTAACGTACATGAGAGATAAAATGAGGAGAGGAGAGGTTACGAACTGTATATAGAGTGGACTGTAACTTACATGAGAGATAAAATGAGGTGAGGAGAGGAGAGGAGAGGTTAAGAACTGTATATAGAGTAGACTGTAACGTACATGAGAGATAAAATGAGGAGAGGAGAGGAGGGGAGGGGAGAGAAGAGGAGGGGAGAGGAGAGGAGAGGTTAAGAACTGTATATAGAGTGGACTGTAACTTACAAGAGAGATAAAATGAGGTGAGGAGAGGAGAGGAGAGGAGAGGTCATAGAGGACAGGAGATGTCATAGAGGAGAGGTTAAGAACTGGATATAGAGTAGACTGTAACATACATGAGAGATAAATGAGAAGAGGAGAGGAGAGGTTAAGAACTGTATATAGAGTAGACTGTAACTTACATGAGAGATAAAATGAGGTGAGGAGAGGAGAGGAGGGGTCATAGAGGACAGGAGATGTCATAGAGGAGTGGAGAGGAGAAAAGAGGAGAGGGTAAGAACTGTATATAGGGCAGACTGTAAGGTACATGAGAGATAAAATGAGGAGAGGAGAGGAGAGGTGAAGAACTGTATATAGAGTAGACTGTAACGTACATGAGAGATAAAATGAGGAGAGGAGAGGAGAGGTCATAGAGGACAGGAGATGTCATAGAGGAGAGGAGAGGAGAGGTCATAGAGGAGTGGAGAGGAGAAAAGAGGAGGGGGTAAGAACTGTATATAGAGCAGACTGTAACGTACATGAGAGATAAAATGAGGAGAGGAGAGGTTACGAACTGTATATAGAGTGGACTGTAACTTACATGAGAGATAAAATGAGGTGAGGAGAGGAGAGGAGAGGTTAAGAACTGTATATAGAGTAGACTGTAACGTACATGAGAGATAAAATGAGGAGAGGAGAGGAGGGGAGGGGAGAGGAGAGGAGGGGAGAGAAGAGGAGGGGAGAGGAGAGGAGAGGTTAAGAACTGTATATAGAGTGGACTGTAACTTACAAGAGAGATAAAATGAGGTGAGGAGAGGAGAGGAGAGAAGAGGTCATAGAAGACAGGAGATGGCATAGAGGAGAGGAGAGGTTAAGAACTGGATATAGAGTAGACTGTAACGTACATGCGAAATAAAATGAGGAGAGGAGAGGATAGGATAGGAGAGGAGAGGAGAGGTGAGGTCATAGAAGAGAGGAGAGGAGAGTAGAGGTTAAGAACTGAATATAGAGTAGACTGTAATTTATAAGAGAGATAAAATGAGGTTAGGAGAGGAGAGGTGAGGAGAGGAGAGGAGAGGAGAGGAGGGGTCATAGAGGAGAGGAGAGTTCATAGAGGAGAGGTTATAGAGGAGAGTAGAGGAGAGGGTAATAACTGTATATAGAGTAGACTGTAGCATACATGAGAGATAAATGAGGAGAGGAGAGGAGCGGAGAGGTTAAGAACTGTATATAGAGTGGAATGTAACTTAAATGAGAGATAAAATGAGGTGAGGAGAGGAGAGGAGAGGAGAGGTCATAGATTACAGGAGATTTCATAGAGGAGAGGAGAGGAGAGATAAAATGAGGAGAGGAGAGGGGAGGTGAGGAGAGGGACTCTGAAAGTAGAATGAGGAGCAGGGAGGAGAGGTCATAGAGGAGAGGTTGTGAGAGAAGAGAAGAGGTCATAGAAGAGAGGAGAGGAGAGGGCATAGAGGAGAGGAGAGGTGAGGAGAGGAGAGGTTAAGAACTGTATATAGAGTAGACTGTAACTTATATGAGAGATAAAATGAGGTGAGGAGAGGAGAGGTCATAGAGGAGAGGAGGGGAGGGGAGAGGTGCGGAGAGGAGAGGAGAGGTGAAGAACTGTATATAGAGTAGACTGTAACGTACATGAGAGATAAAATGAGGAGAGGAGAGGAGAGGAGAGGTCATAGAGGACAGGAGGTGTCATAGAGGAGAGGAGAGAAGAGATGAGGAGAGGTTAAGAACTGTATATAGAGTAGACTGTAACGTACATGAGAGATAAAATGAGGAGAGGAGAGGAGGGGAGGGGAGAGGAGAGGAGGGGAGAGAAGAGGAGGGGAGAGGAGAGGAGAGGTTAAGAACTGTATATAGAGTGGACTGTAACTTACAAGAGAGATAAAATGAGGTGAGGAGAGGAGAGGAGAGAAGAGGTCATAGAAGACAGGAGATGGCATAGAGGATAGGAGAGGTTAAGAACTGGATATCGAGTAGACTGTAACATACATGAGAGATAAATGATAAGAGGAGAGGAGAGGTTAACAACTGTATATAGAGTAGACTGTAACTTACATGAGAGATAAAATGAGGTGAGGAGAGGAGAGGTCATAGAGGACAGGAGATGTCATAGAGGAGAGGAGAGAAGAGATGAGGAGAGGTTAAGAACTGTATATAGAGTAGACTGTAACGTACATGAGAGATAAAATGAGGAGAGGAGAGGAGGGGAGGGGAGAGGAGAGGAGGGGAGAGAAGAGGAGGGGAGAGGAGAGGTTAAGAACTGTATATAGAGTGGACTGTAACTTACAAGAGAGATAAAATGAGGTGAGGAGAGGAGAGGAGAGAAGAGGTCATAGAAGACAGGAGATGGCGGAGAGGAGAGGTTAAGAACTGGATATCGAGTAGACTGTAACATACATGAGAGATAAATGATGAGAGGAGAGGAGAGGAGAGGTTAACAACTGTATATAGAGTAGACTGTAACTTACATGAGAGATAAAATGAGGTGAGGAGAGGAGAGGTCATAGAGGACAGGAGATGTCATAGAGGAGAGGTTAAGAACTGGATATAGAGTAGACTGTAACATACATGAGAGATAAATGAGAAGAGGAGAGGAGAGGTTAAGAACTGTATATAGAGTAGACTGTAACTTACATGAGAGATAAAATGAGGTGAGGAGAGGAGAGGAGGGGTCATAGAGGACAGGAGATGTCATAGAGGAGTGGAGAGGAGAGGTCATAGAGGAGTGGAGAGGAGAAAAGAGGAGAGGGTAAGAACTGTATATAGGGCAGACTGTAAGGTACATGAGAGATAAAATGAGGAGAGGAGAGGAGAGGTGAAGAACTGTATATAGAGTAGACTGTAACGTACATGAGAGATAAAATGAGGAGAGGAGAGGAGAGGTCATAGAGGACAGGAGATGTCATAGAGGAGAGGAGAGGAGAGGTCATAGAGGAGTGGAGAGGAGAAAAGAGGAGAGGGTAAGAACTGTATATAGAGCAGACTGTAACGTACATGAGAGATAAAATGAGGAGAGGAGAGGTTACGAACTGTATATAGAGTGGACTGTAACTTACATGAGAGATAAAATGAGGTGAGGAGAGGAGAGGAGAGGTTAAGAACTGTATATAGAGTAGACTGTAACGTACATGAGAGATAAAATGAGGAGAGGAGAGGAGGGGAGGGGAGAGGAGAGGAGGGGAGAGAAGAGGAGGGGAGAGGAGAGGAGAGGTTAAGAACTGTATATAGAGTGGACTGTAACTTACAAGAGAGATAAAATGAGGTGAGGAGAGGAGAGGAGAGAAGAGGTCATAGAAGACAGGAGATGGCATAGAGGAGAGGAGAGGTTAAGAACTGGATATAGAGTAGACTGTAACGTACATGCGAAATAAAATGAGGAGAGGAGAGGATAGGAGAGGAGAGGTGAGGTCATAGAAGAGAGGAGAGGAGAGTAGAGGTTAAGAACTGAATATAGAGTAGACTGTAATTTATAAGAGAGATAAAATGAGGAGAGGAGAGGAGAGGAGAGGAGAGGAGAGGAGAGGAGAGGAGGGGTCATAGAGGAGAGGAGAGTTCATAGAGGAGAGGTCATAGAGGAGAGTAGAGGAGAGGGTAATAACTGTATATAGAGTAGACTGTAGCATACATGAGAGATAAATGAGGAGAGGAGAGGAGCGGAGAGGTTAAGAACTGTATATAGAGTGGAATGTAACTTACATGAGAGATAAAATGAGGTGAGGAGAGGAGAGGAGAGGAGAGGTCATAGATTACAGGAGATTTCATAGAGGAGAGAAGAGGAGAGATAAAATGAGGAGAGGAGAGGGGAGGTGAGGAGAGGGACTCTGAAAGTAGAATGAGGAGCGGAGAGGAGAGGGGAGGAGAGGTCATAGAGGAGAGGTTGTGAGAGAAGAGAAGAGGTCATAGAAGAGAGGAGAGGAGAGGGCATAGAGGAGAGGAGAGGTGAGGAGAGGAGAGGTCATAGAGGACAGGAGATGTCATAGAGGAGAGGAGAGAAGAGATGAGGAGAGGTTAAGAACTGTATATAGAGTAGACTGTAACGTACATGAGAGATAAAATGAGGAGAGGAGAGGAAGGGAGGGGAGAAGAGAGGAGAGGAGAGGTCAAGAACTGTATATAGAGTGGACTGTAACTTACAAGAGAGATAAAATGAGGTGAGGAGAGGAGAGGAGAGAAGAGGTCATAGAAGACAGGAGATGGCATAGAGGAGAGGAAAGGTTAAGAACTGGATATCGAGTAGACTGTAACATACATGAGAGATAAATGATAAGAGGAGAGGAGAGGTTAAGAACTGTATATAGAGTAGACTGTAACTTACACGAGAGATAAAATGAGGTGAGGAGAGGAGAGGTCATAGAGGACAGGAGATGTCATAGAGGAGAGGTTAAGAACTGGATATAGAGTAGACTGTAACATACATGAGAGATAAATGAGAAGAGGAGAGGAGAGGTTAAGAACTGTATATAGAGTAGACTGTAACTTACATGAGAGATAAAATGAGGTGAGGAGAGGAGAGGAGGGGTCATAGAGGACAGGAGATGTCATAGAGGAGTGGAGAGGAAAGGTCATAGAGGAGTGGAGAGGAGAAAAGAGGAGAGGGTAAGAACTGTATATAGAGCAGACTGTAACGTACATGAGAGATAAAATGAGGAGAGGAGAGGAGAGGAGAGGTGAAGAACTGTATATAGAGTAGACTGTAACGTACATGAGAGATAAAATGAGGAGAGGAGAGGAGAGGTCATAGAGGACAGGAGATGTCATAGAGGAGAGGAGAGGAGAGGTCATAGAGGAGTGGAGAGGAGAAAAGAGGAGAGGGTAAGAACTGTATATAGAGCAGACTGTAACGTACATGAGAGATAAAATGAGGAGAGGAGAGGTTAAGAACTGTATATAGAGTGGACTGTAACTTACATGAGAGATAAAATGAGGTGAGGAGAGGAGAGGAGAGGTTAAGAACTGTATATAGAGTAGACTGTAACGTACATGAGAGATAAAATGAGGAGAGGAGAGGAGAGGAGGGGAGAGAAGAGGAGGGGAGAGGAGAAGAGAGGTTAAGAACTGTATATAGAGTGGACTGTAACTTACAAGAGAGATAAAATGAGGTGAGGAGAGGAGAGGAGAGAAGAGGTCATAGAAGACAGGAGATGGCATAGAGGAGAGGTTAAGAACTGGATATAGAGTAGACTGTAACATACATGAGAGATAAATGATAAGAGGAGAGGAGAGGTTAAGAACTGTATATAGAGTAGACTGTAACTTACATGAGAGATAAAATGTGGTGAGGAGAGGAGAGGTCATAGAGGACAGGAGATGTCATAGAGGAGAGGTTAAGAACTGGATATAGAGTAGACTGTAACATACATGAGAGATAAATGAGAAGAGGAGAGGAGAGGTTAAGAACTGTATATAGAGTAGACTGTAACTTACATGAGAGATAAAATGAGGTGAGGAGAGGAGAGGAGAGGTGAAGAACTGTATATAGAGTAGACTGTAACGTACATGAGAGATAAAATGAGGAGAGGAGAGGAGAGGTCATAGAGGACAGGAGATGTAATAGAGGAGAGGAGAGGTCATAGATGAGAGATGTCAGAGAGGAGAGGTGAAGAACTGTATATAGTGCAGACTGTAACTTACATGAGAGATAAAATGAGGAGAGGAGAGGTGAGGAGAGGAGAGGTCATAGAGGACGTGAGATGTCATAGAGGAGAGGAGAGGAGAGGTTAAGAACTGTATATAGAGTAGACTGTAATTTATAAGAGAGATAAAATGAGGAGAGGAGAGGAGAGGTTAAGAACTGTATATAGAGTAGACTGTAACGTACATGAGAGATAAAATGAGGAGAGGAGAGGAGGGGAGAGGAGAGGTCATAGAAGAGAGGAGAGGAGAGTGGAAGTTAAGAACTGTATATAGAGTAGACTGTAGCTTATAAGAAAGATAAAATGAGGAGAGGAGAGGAGAGGTGAAGAACTGTATATAGAGTAGACAGTAATTTATAAGAGAGATAAAATGAGGAGAGGAGAGGAGAGGTTAAGAACTGTATATAGAGTAGACTGTAACTTACATGAGAGATAAAATGAGGTGAGGAGAGGAGAGGTCATAGAGGACAGGAGATGTCATGGAGGAGAGGAGAGAAGAGATGAGGAGAGGTTAAGAACTGTATATAGAGTAGACTGTAACGTACATGAGAGATAAAATGAGGAGAGGAGAGGAGGGGAGAGAAGAGGAGGGGAGAGGAGAGGAGAGGTTAAGAACTGTATATAGAGTGGACTGTAACTTACAAGAGAGATAAAATGAGGTGAGGAGAGGAGAGGAGAGAAGAGGTCATAGAAGACAGGAGATGGCATAGAGGAGAGGAGAGGTTAAGAACTGGATATAGAGTAGACTGTAACATACATGAGAGATAAATGATAAGAGGAGAGGAGAGGAGAGGTTAAGAACTGTATATAGAGTAGACTGTAACTTACATGAGAGATAAAATGAGGTGAGGAGAGGAGAGGTCATAGAGGACAGGAGATGTCATAGAGGAGAGGTTAAGAACTGGATATAGAGTAGACTGTAACATACATGAGAGATAAATGAGAAGAGGAGAGGAGAGGTTAAGAACTGTATATAGAGTAGACTGTAACGTACATGAGAGATAAAATGAGGAGAGGAGAGGAGAGGAGAGGTCATAGAGGACGTGAGATGTCATAGAGGAGAGGAGAGGAGAGGTTAAGAACTGTATATAGAGTAGACTGTAATTTATAAGAGAGATAAAATGAGGAGAGGAGAGGAGAGGTTAAGAACTGTATATAGAGTAGACTGTAACTTACATGAGAGATAAAATGAGGAGAGGAGAGGTCATAGAGGACAGGAGATGTCATAGAGGAGAGGTTAAGAACTGGATATAGAGTAGACTGTAACATACATGAGAGATAAATGAGAAGAGGAGAGGAGAGGTGAAGAACTGTATATAGAGTAGACTGTAAAGTACTTGAGAGATAAAATGAGGAGAGGAGAGGTGAGTAGAGGAGGTGAGAGGAGAAGAGAGGTCATAAAGGACAGGAGATGTCATAGAGGAGAGGCGAGGTGAAGAACTGTATATAGAGTAGACTGTAACTTACATGAGAGATAAAATGAGGAGAGGAGAGGAGAGGTGAGGAGAGTTCATAGAGGAACGGAGATGTCGGAGAGGAGAGGAGTGGAGAGGAGAGGTGAAGAACTGTATATAGAGTAGACTGTAACGTACATGAGAGATAAAATGAGGAGAGGAGAGGAGAGGAGGTAAGAGGAGAGGAGAGTTCATAGAGGACAGGAGATGTCATATAGGAGAGGAGAGGAGAGAAGAGGTCATAGAGGACAGGAGATGTCATAGAGGAGAGGAGAGAAGAGATGAGGAGAGGTTAAGAACTGTATATAGAGTAGACTGTAACGCACATGAGAGATTAAAAGAGGAGAGGAGGGGAGGGGAGAGGAGAGGAGAGGTTAAGAACTGTATATAGAGTGGACTGTAACTTACAAGAGAGATAAAATGAGGTGAGGAGAGGAGAGCAGAGAAGAGGTCATAGAGGACAGGAGATGGCATAGAGGAGAGGAGAGGTTAATAACTGTATATAGAGTAGACTGTAACATACATGAGAGATAAATGAGGAGAGGAGAGGAGAGGTTAAGAACTGTATATAGAGTAGACTGTAACTTACATGAGAGATAAAATGAGGTGAGGAGAGGAGAGGTCATAGAGGACAGGAGATGTCATAGAGGAGAGGAGCGGAGAGGTCATAGAGAAGTGGAGAGGAGAAAAGAGGAGAGGGCAAGAACTGTATATAGAGCAGACTGTAACGTACATGAGAGATAAAATGAGGAGAGGAGGGGAGAGGAGGGGAGGGGAGAGGAGAGGTTAAGAACAGTATATGTAGTGGACTGTAAATTACATGAGAGATAAAATGAGGTGAGGAGAGGAGAGGAGAGGAGACGAGAGGAGAGGTGAAGAACTGTATATAGAGTAGACTGTAACGTACATGCGAAATAAAATGAGGAGTGGAGAGGGTAGGAGAGGAGAGGAGAGGTGAGGTCATAGAAGAGAGGAGAGGAGAGTAGAGGTTAAGAACTGAATATAGAGTAGACTGTAATTTATAAGAGAGATAAAATGAGGAGAGGAGAGGAGAGGAGAGGAGAGGAGAGGAGAGGAGAGGAGAGGAGGGGTCATAGAGGAGAGGAGAGTTCATAGAGGAGAGGAGAGGATTGGTCATAGAGGAGAGGTTATGAGAGGAGAGGAGAGGTCATAGAGGAGAGGAGAGGAGAGGGTAATAACTGTATATAGAGTAGACTGTAACATACATGAGAGATAAATGAGAAGAGGAGAGGAGAGGAGAGTTTAAGAACTGTATATAGAGTAGAATGTAACTTACATGAGAGATAAAATGAGGTGAGGAGAGGAGAGGAGAGGAGAGGTCATAGATTACAGGAGATTTCATAGAGGAGAGGAGAGGAGAGATAAAATGAGGAGAGGAGAGGAGAGGAGAGAAGAGGGACTCTGAAAGTAGAATGAGGAGCGGAGAGGAGATGAGAGGTCATAGAGGAGAGGTTGTGAGAGAAGAGAAGAGGTCATAGAAGAGAGGAGAGGAGAGGAGAGGTTAAGAACTGTATATAGAGTAGACTGTAACTTATATGAGAGATAAAATGAGGTGAGGAGAGAAGAGGTCATAGAGTAGGGGACAGGAGGGGAGGGGAGGGGAGGGGAGACGTGCGGAGAGGAGAGGTGCGGAGAGGGGAGGAGAGGAGAGGTGAAGAACTGTATATAGAGTAGACTGTAACGTACATGATAGATAAAATGAGGGGAGGAAAGGAGAGGAGAGGTCACAGAGGACAGGAGATGTCATAGAGGAGAGGAGAGGACATAGAGGACAGGTTATGAGAGGAGAGAAGAGGTCATAGACCAGAGGAGAGGAGAGGTCATACAGGAGAGGAGAGTTCATAGAGGAGAGGAGAGGTTAAGAACTGTATATCGAGTAGACTGCAACATACATGAGAGATAAAAGAGAAGAGGAGAGGAGAGGATAGGAGAGGTCCTAGAGGATAGGAGAGGTCCTAGAGGAGAGGAGAGGTGGGGTCATAGAGGAGAGGAGAGGTCATAGAGGAGAGGTCATAGAGGAGAGGAGAGGTCAGAGAGGAGAGGAGAGGAGAGGTTAATAACTGTATATAGAGTAGACTGTAACATACATGAGAGATAAACGAGAAGAGGAGAGGAAAGGAGAGGTCATAGAGGAGAGGTTGTGTGAGAAGAGAAGAGGTCATAGAAGAGAGGAGAGGAGAGGGCATAGAGGAGAGGAGCGGAGAGGAGGGGAGAGGAGAGGAGAGGAGAGGAGAGGAAGAGAGGGGAGAGGAGGGGAGAGGAGAGGAGAGGTGCGGAGAGGAGAGGAGGAGAGGGGAGGGGAGAGGAGAGGAGAGGAGAAAAGAGGAGAGGAGAGGTGAAGAACTGTATATAGATTAGACTGTAACGTACATGAGAGATAAAATGAGGGGAGGAGAGGAGAGGTCATAGAGGACAGCAGATGTCATAGAGGAGAGGAGAGGAGAGTTCATAGAGGAGAGGTTATGAGAGGAGAGAAGAGGTCATAGAAGAGAGGAGAGGAGAGGAGAGGTCATAGAGGAGAGGAGCGGAGAGGAGAGGTTAATAACTGTATATAGAGTAGACTGTAACATACATGAGAGATAAATGAGAAGAGGAGAGGAGAGGAGAGGAGAGGAGAGGGGCTGTGAAAGTCGAAGGAGGAGAGGAGAGGGGAGGGGAGGGGAGGAGAGGAGAGGTCATAGAGGAGAGGTTATGAGAGGGGAGAAGAGGTCATAGAGGAGAGGAGAGGGGAGGGGAGAGGAGAGGAGAGGTGCGGAGAGGAGAGGAGAGGAGAGGAGAGGACAGGAGAGAAGAGGAGCGGACAGGAGAGGAGAGGTGAAGAACTGTATATAGAGTAGACTGTAACATACATGAGAGATAAAATGAGGGGAGGAGAGGAGAGGAGAGGTCATAGATTACAGGAGATTTCATAGAGGAGAGGAGAGGAGAGATAAAATGAGGAGAGGAGAGGAGAGGTCATAGAGGAGAGGAGAGGAGAGGTTAAGAACTGTATGTAGACTGTAACTTACACTAGAGATAAAATGAGGTGAGGAGAGGAGAGGACGTTAGATGTCATAGAGGACAGGGGATGTCATAGAGGAGAGGAGCGGAGAGGTGAAGAATTGTATATAGGGTAGACTGTAACGTACATGAGAGATAAAATGAGGAGAGGAGGGGAGAGGAGGGGAGGGGAGAGGAGAGGAGAGGTTAAGAACAGTATATGTAGTGGACTGTAAATTACATGAGAGATAAAATGAGGTGAGGAGAGGAGAGGAGAGGAGACGAGAGGAGAGGTGAAGAACTGTATATAGAGTAGACTGTAACGTACATGCGAAATAAAATGAGGAGTGGAGAGGGTAGGAGAGGAGAGGAGAGGTGAGGTCATAGAAGAGAGGAGAGGAGAGTAGAGGTTAAGAACTGAATATAGAGTAGACTGTAATTTATAAGAGAGATAAAATGAGGTGAGGAGAGGAGAGGAGAGGAGAGGAGAGGAGGGGTCATAGAGGAGAGGTGAGTTCATAGAGGAGAGGAGAGGATTGGTCATAGAGGAGAGGTTATGAGAGGAGAGGAGAGGTCATAGAGGAGAGGTCATAGAGGAGAGGAGAGGAGAGGGTAATAACTGTATATAGAGTAGACTGTAACGTACATGAGAGATAAACGAGAAGAGGAGAGGAGAGTTTAAGAACTGTATATAGAGTAGAATGTAACTTACATGAGAGATAAAATGAGGTGAGGAGAGGAGAGGAGAGGTCATAGATTACAGGAGATTTCATAGAGGAGAGGAGAGGAGAGATAAAATGAGGAGAGGAGAGGAGAGGAGAGGAGAGGAGAGGAGAGGAGAGGAGAGGAGAGGAGAGGAGAGGGACTCTGAAAGTAGAATGAGGAGTGGAGAGGAGAGGAGAGGTCATAGAGGAGAGGTTGTGAGAGAAGAGAAGAGGTCATAGAAGAGAGGAGAGGAGAGGAGAGGTTAAGAACTGTATATAGAGTAGACTGTAACTTATATGAGAGATAAAATGAGGTGAGGAGAGAAGAGGTCATAGAGTAGGGGACAGGAGGGGAGGGGAGGGGAGACGTGCGGAGAGGAGTGGTGCGGAGAGGGGAGGAGAGGAGAGGTGAAGAACTGTATATAGAGTAGACTGTAACGTACATGATAGATAAAATGAGGGGAGGAAAGGAGAGGAGAGGTCACAGAGGACAGGAGATGTCATAGAGGAGAGGAGAGGACATAGAGGACAGGTTATGAGAGGAGAGAAGAGGTCATAGACCAGAGGAGAGGAGAGGAGAGGTCATACAGGAGAGGAGAGTTCATAGAGGAGAGGAGAGGTTAAGAACTGTATATCGAGTAGACTGCAACATACATGAGAGATAAAAGAGAAGAGGAGAGGAGAGGAGAGGAGAGGTCCTAGAGGAGAGGAGAGGTCCTAGAGGAGAGGAGAGGAGAGGTCATAGAGGAGAGGAGAGGTCAGAGAGGAGAGGAGAGGTTAATAACTGTATATAGAGTAGACTGTAACATACATGAGAGATAAACGAGAAGAGGAGAGGAAAGGAGAGGAGAGGTTAAGAACTGCATATAGAGTAGACTGTAAACATTATATGAGAGATAAAATGAGGAGAGGAGAGGAGAGGAGAGGTCATAGAGGAGAGGTTGTGTGAGAAGAGAAGAGGTCATAGAAGAGAGGAGAGGAGAGGGCATAGAAGAGAGGAGAGGAGAGGTTAAGATCTGTATATAGAGTAGACTGTAACGTACATGAGAGATAAAATGAGGGGAGGAGAGGAGAGGAGAGGTCATAGAGGACAGCTGATGTCATAGAGGAGAGGAGAGGAGAGGTCATAGAGGAGAGGTTGTGAGAGAAGAGGTCATAGAAGAGAGGAGAGGAGAGGAGAGGGCATAGAGGAGAGGAGAGGAGAGGAAGAGAGGGGAGAGGAGGGGAGAGGAGAGGAGAGGTGCGGAGAGAAGAGGAGGAGAGGGGAGGGGAGAGGAGAGGAGAAAAGAGGAGAGGAGAGGTGAAGAACTGTATATAGATTAGACTGTAACGTACATGAGAGATAAAATGAGGGGAGGAGAGGAGAGGTCATAGAGGACAGCAGATGTCATAGAGGAGAGGAGAGGAGAGGAGAGTTCATAGAGGAGAGGTTATGAGAGGAGAGAAGAGGTCATAGAAGAGAGGAGAGGAGAGGAGAGGTCATAGAGGAGAGGAGCGGAGAGGAGAGGTTAATAACTGTATATAGAGTAGACTGTAACATACATGAGAGATAAATGAGAAGAGGAGAGGAGAGGAGAGGAGAGGGGCTGTGAAAGTCGAAGGAGGAGAGGAGAGGGGAGGGGAGGAGAGGAGAGGTCATAGAGGAGAGGTTATGAGAGGGGAGAAGAGGTCATAGAGGAGAGGAGAGGGGAGGGGAGGGGAGAGGAGAGGAGAGGAGAGGTGCGGAGAGGAGAGGAGAGGACAGGAGAGGAGAGGAGCGGACAGGAGAGGAGAGGTGAAGAACTGTATATAGAGTAGACTGTAACATACATGAGAGATAAAATGAGGGGAGGAGAGGAGAGGAGAGGTCATAGAGGAGAGGAGAGGAGAGGTCATAGAGGAGAGGTTATGAGAGGGGAGAAGAGGTCATAGAAGAGAGGAGAGGAGAAGAGAAGAGAGGTCATAGAGGAGAGGTTATGAGAGGGGAGAAGAGGTCATAGAGGAGAGGAGAGGGGAGGGGAGGGGAGAGGAGAGGAGAGGTGCGGAGAGGAGAGGAGAGGAGAGGACAGGAGAGGAGAGGAGCGGACAGGAGAGGAGAGGTGAAGAACTGTATATAGAGTAGACTGTAACATACATGAGAGATAAAATGAGGGGAGGAGAGGAGAGGAGAGGTCATAGTGGAGAGGAGAGGATTGGTCATAGAGGAGAGGTTATGAGAGGAGAGGAGAGGTCATAGAGGAGAGGTGAGGAGAGGAGAGGAGAGGAGAGGTCATAGATTACAGGTGATTTCATAGAGGAGAGGAGATGAGAGATAAAATGAGGAGAGGAGGGGAGGGGAGAGGAGGGGAGGGGAGGGGAGAGGTGCGGAGAAGAGAGGTGCGGAGAGGAGAGGAGAGGTTAAGAACTGTATATAGAGTAGACTGTAACTTATATGAGAGATAACATGTGGAGAGGAGAGGAGAGGGCATAGAGGAGAGGAGAGGAGAGGAGAGGTGCGGAGAGGTGCGGAGAGTAGAGGAGAGGAGATGAGAGGTGCGGAGAGGAGAGGAGAGGAGAGAAGAGGAGAGGAGAGGAGAGGAGCGGACAGGAGAGGAGCGGACAGGAGAGGAGAGGTGAAGAACTGTATATAGAGTAGACTGTAACATACATGAGAGATAAAATGAGGGGAGGAGAGGAGAGGTCATAGAGGACAGCAGATGTCATAGAGGAGAGGAGAGGAGAGGAGAGGAGAGGAGAGGAGAGGAGAGGAGAGGAGAGTTCATAGAGGAGAGGTTATGAGAGGAGAGAAGAGGTCGTAGAAGAGAGGAGAGGAGAGGAGAGGTCATAGAGGAGAGGAGCGGAGATGAGAGGTTAATAACTGTATATAGAGTAGACTGTAACATACATGAGAGATAAATGAGGAGAGGAGAGGAGAGGAGAGGAGAGGAGGAGAGGAGAGGAGAGGAGAGGAGAGGGGCTGTGAAAGTCGAAGGAGGAGAGGGGAGGGGAGGGGAGGAGAGGGGAGGGGAGGGGAGAGGAGAGGAGAGGTGCGGAGAGGAGAAGAGAGGAGAGGAGAGGAGAGGACAGGAGAGGAGAGGAGCGGACAGGAGAGGAGAGGTGAAGAACTGTATATAGAGTAGACTGTAACATACATGACAGATAAAATGAGGGGAGGAGAGGAGAGGAGAGGTCATAGAGGAGAGGAGAGGAGAGGTCATAGAGGAGAGGTTATGAGAGGGGAGAAGAGGTCATAGAAGAGAGGAGAGGAGAGGAGAAGAGAGGTCATAGAGGAGAGGAGAGTTCATAGTGGAGAGGAGAGGATTGGTCATAGAGGAGAGGTTATGAGAGGAGAGGAGAGGTCATAGAGGAGAGGTGAGGAGAGGAGAGGAGAGGAGAGGTCATAGATTACAGGTGATTTCATAGAGGAGAGGAGAGGAGAGATAAAATGAGGAGAGGAGGGGAGGGGAGGGGAGGGGAGGGGAGGGGAGAGGTGCGGAGAAGAGAGGTGCGGAGAGGAGAGGAGAGGTTAAGAACTGTATATAGAGTAGACTGTAACTTATATGAGAGATAACATGTGGAGAGGAGAGGAGAGGAGAGGGCATAGAGGAGAGGAGAGGAGAGGAGAGGAGAGGAGAGGGGCTGTGAAAGTAGAAGGAGGAGAGGAGAGGAGAGGAGAGGAGAGGAGAGGTTAATAACTGTATATAGAGTAGACTGTAACATACATGAGAGATAAATGAGGAGAGGAGAGGAGAGGAGAGGTCATAGAGGAGAGGAGAAGAGAGGAGAGGAGAGGTTAAGAACTGCATATAGAGTAGACTGTAACTTATATGAGAGATAAAATGAGGAGAGGAGAGGAGAGGAGAGGTCATAGAGGAGAGGTTGTGAGAGAAGTGAAGAGGTCATAGAAGAGAGGAGAGGAGAGGGCATAGAGGAGAGGAGAGGAGAGGAGAGGAGAGGAGAGGAGAGGAGAGGGGCTGTGAAAGTCGAAGGAGCAGAGGAGAGGAGAGGGGAGGGGAGGGGAGGAGAGGAGAGGAGAGGAGAAAAGAGGAGAGGAGAGGTGAAGAAATGTATATAGAGTAGACTGTAACGTACATGAGAGATAAAATGAGGGGAGGAGAGGAGAGGTCATAGAGGACATCAGATGTCATAGAGGAGAGGAGAGGAGAGGAGAGGAGAGTTCATAGAGGAGAGGTTATGAGAGGAGAGAAGAGGTCATAGAAGAGAGGAGAGGAGAGGAGAGGTTATAGAGTAGGGGACAGGAGGGGAGGGGAGGGGAGGGGAGAGGTGCGGAGAGGAGAGGTGCGGAGAGGAGAGGAGAGTGAAGAACTGTATATAGAGTAGACTGTAACGTACATGATAGATAAAATGAGGGGAGGAAAGGAGAGGAGAGGTCACAGAGGACAGGAGATGTCATAGAGGAGAGGAGAGGACATAGAGGACAGGTTATGAGAGGAGAGAAGAGGTCATAGACCAGAGGAGAGGAGAGGAGAGGTCATACAGGAGAGGAGAGTTCATAGAGGAGAGGAGAGGAGAGGTTAAGAACTGTATATCGAGTAGACTGCAACATACATGAGAGATAAAAGAGAAGAGGAGAGGAGAGGAGAGGAGAGGAGAGGAGAGGAGAGGTCCTAGAGGATAGGAGAGGTCCTCGAGGAGAGGAGAGGTGGGGTCATAGAGGAGAGGAGAGGTCATAGAGGAGAGGTCATAGAGGAGAGGAGAGGTCAGAGAGGAGAGGAGAGGAGAGGTTAATAACTGTATATAGAGTAGACTGTAACATACATGAGAGATAAACGAGAAGAGGAGAGGAAAGGAGAGGAGAGTTTAAGAACTGCATATAGAGTAGACTGTAACTTATATGAGAGATAAAATGAGGAGAGGAGAGGAGAGGAGAGGTCATAGAGGAGAGGTTGTGTGAGAAGAGAAGAGGTCATAGAAGAGAGGAGAGGAGAGGGCATAGAGGAGAGGAGAGGAGAGGTTAAGATCTGTATATAGAGTAGACTGTAACTTACATGAGAGATAAAATGAGGTGAGGAGAGGAGAGGAGAGGTCATAGATTACAGGAGATTTCATAAAGGAGAGGAGAGGAGAGATAAAATGAGGAGGGGAGAGGAGA
The DNA here is from genome assembly GCF_023343835.1 of Lagopus muta. Lineage (NCBI taxonomy): Eukaryota > Metazoa > Chordata > Aves > Galliformes > Phasianidae > Lagopus > Lagopus muta. Next base: position 3,456,159 of record NC_064471.1, read on the forward strand.
GGAGAGGAAGAGAGGGGAGGGGAGAGGAGAGGAGAGGAGAGGAGAGGAGAGGTGCGAAGAGGAGAGGAGAGGAGGAGAGGGGAGGGGAGGGGAGAGGAGAGGAGAAAAGAGGAGAGGAGAGGTGAAGAACTGTATATAGAGTAGACTGTAACGTACATGAGAGATAAAATGAGGGGAGGAGAGGAGAGGAGAGGTCATAGAGGACAGCTGATGTCATAGAGGAGAGGACAGGAGAGGAGACGAGAGGAGAGGTCATAGAGGAGAGGTTGTGAGAGAAGAGGTCATAGAAGAGAGGAGAGGAGAGGAGAGGGCATAGAGGAGAGGAGAGGAGCGGAGAGGAGGGGAGAGGAGAGGAGAGGAAGAGAGGGGAGAGGAGGGGAGAGGAGAGGAGAGGTGCGGAGAGGAGAGGAGAGGAGGAGAGGGGAGGGGAGAGGAGAGGAGAGGAGAAAAGAGGAGAGGAGAGGTGAAGAAATGTATATAGATTACACTGTAACGTACATGAGAGATAAAATGAGGGGAGGAGAGGAGAGGTCATAGAGGACATCAGATGTCATAGAGGAGAGGAGAGGAGAGGAGAGGAGAGGAGAGGAGAGTTCATAGAGGAGAGGTTATGAGAGGAGAGAAGAGGTCATAGAAGAGAGGAGAGGAGAGGAGAGGTCATAGAGGAGGAGGAGCGGAGAGGAGAGGTTAATAACTGTATATAGAGTAGACTGTAACATACATGAGAGATAAATGAGAAGAGGAGAGGAGAGGAGAGGAGAGGAGAGGGGCTGTGAAAGTCGAAGGAGGAGAGGAGAGGAGAGGAGAGGAGAGGAGAGGAGAGGGGAGGGGAGGGGAGGGGAGGAGAGGTCATAGAGGAGAGGTTATGAGAGGGGAGAAGAGGTCATAGAAGAGAGGAGAGGAGAGGGGAGGGGAGGAGAGGGGAGGGGAGAGGAGAGGAGGGGTGCGGAGAGGAGAGGAGAGGAGAGGACAGGAGAGGACAGGAGAGGAGAGGAGCGGACAGGAGAGGAGAGGTGAAGAACTGTATATAGAGTAGACTGTAACATACATGAGAGATAAAATGAGGGGAGGAGAGGAGAGGAGAGGTCATAGAGGAGAGGAGAGGAGAGGTCATAGAGGAGAGGTTATGAGAGGGGAGAAGAGGTCATAGAAGAGAGGAGAGGAGAAGAGAGGAGAGGTCATAGAGGAGAGGAGAGTTCATAGTGGAGAGGAGAGGATTGGTCATAGAGGAGAGGTTATGAGAGGAGAGGAGAGGTCATAGAGGAGAGGTGAGGAGAGGAGAGGAGAGGTCATAGATTACAGGTGATTTCATAGAGGAGAGGAGATGAGAGATAAAATGAGGAGAGGAGGGGAGGGGAGAGGAGGAAAGGGGAGGGGAGGGGAGGGGAGAGGTGCGGAGAAGAGAGGTGCGGAGAGGAGAGGAGAGGTTAAGAACTGTATATAGAGTAGACTGTAACTTATATGAGAGATAACATGTGGAGAGGAGAGGAGAGGAGAGGAGAGGAGAGGAGAGGAGAGGGCATAGAGGAGAGGAGAGGAGAGGAGAGGAGAGGAGAGGAGAGGAGAGGTGCGGAGAGTAGAGGAGAGGAGAGGAGAGGAGAGGAGAGGAGCGGACAGGAGAGGAGAGGAGAGGTGAAGAACTGTATATAGAGTAGACTGTAACATACATGAGAGATAAAATGAGGGGAGGAGAGGAGAGGTCATAGAGGACAGCAGATGTCATAGAGGAGAGGAGAGGAGAGGAGAGGAGAGGAGAGGAGAGGAGAGGAGAGTTCATAGAGGAGAGGTTATGAGAGGAGAGAAGAGGTCATAGAAGAGAGGAGAGGAGAGGAGAGGAGAGGAGAGGAGAGGTCATAGAGGAGAGGAGCGGAGATGAGAGGTTAATAACTGTATATAGAGTAGACTGTAACATACATGAGAGATAAATGAGAAGAGGAGAGGAGAGGAGAGGAGAGAGGAGAGGAGAGGAGAGGAGAGGAGAGGAGAGGAGAGGGGCTGTGAAAGTCGAAGGAGGAGAGGAGAGGGGAGGGGAGGAGAGGGAGAGGAGAGGGGAGGGGAGGGGAGGACAGGAGAGGAGAGGAGCGGACAGGAGAGGAGCGGACAGGAGAGGAGAGGTGAAGAACTGTATATAGAGTAGACTGTAACATACATGAGAGATAAACGAGAAGAGGAGAGGAAAGGAGAGGAGAGGTTAAGAACTGCATATAGAGTAGACTGAAACTTATATGAGAGATAAAATGAGGAGAGGAGAGGAGAGGAGAGGTCATAGAGGAGAGGTTGTGTGAGAGAGAAGAGGTCATAGAAGAGAGGAGAGGAGAGGGCATAGAGGAGAGGAGAGGAGAGGTTAAGATCTGTATATAGAGTAGACTGTAACTTACATGAGAGATAAAATGAGGTGAGGAGAGGAGAGGAGAGGTCATAGATTACAGGAGATTTCAT